>NC_090445.1:1174561598-1174861613 GCF_031143425.1 Pleurodeles waltl | reverse complement strand
TACCTGTAAAGGAATTGAAAAAAATTCTCAATATATATCAGCAGTTATGAAAGCACAAATCAAGTATTCTGATGCTTGATGGAAACAAAGATTTTATTAGGATCTCAACAAATCTTGGTGATGAACAAATGATAAATATTAAAATGTATTATATTATATAGTATTGCATTGCAGCGTTTCTATAGTGTTTACTACACCAATGTGTGCCACTGAAGTACATACGTACATGGGCAGCAAGGTACGCCATATAGGGTTGTGTCTGATTGGAAGCGTGTTGTCTTTATCTTATGATCCTTCGTGGAAACTGTTTCAATGTTGTGTGTGATGACCGCCAAACTGCGGTTATCATATTTTGGGAGACAGCACGTAGCAGTGTGGTCGATAATGAGGTGTGAGGACACAGACAAGCAGTTTATGGTTTTTCAGTATGCTGGCAGCCTTGAACAGCTCTGCAGGTCCTTTTATGGTACTTACTATGATAAAATTCAGCTTAGCTGATTACTGTACTGGGTTGTTCAAGCAGAAAGTTTGTGTATAATTAGGGCCTAGGCTGTCATGGTTGGAGGGAGAGAAATGTGGAGGGATTTGCTGGAATATGCATTATTGCTATCATCCATCAGATTTGGGACCTGCAGTCATCCTCTGATTGACCCGCAATAAGTGACAGATCTCTCAGTTATCCCATGCCTGTTAATTTGCTGATGACTGTTTTTTGGCTCCACAGTACTGGCGATGGACCAACCTTTAACAGATATGTTTTCTGTAAGGGTTGTAAGTTACAGATGGCTGAAGGCTGCTGAGTGCCATGGTACTAGTATTAGTGTGGGCCAGAAATGTTATATATGAGACCTCAGTGAAGCATAGGTCAGCCCTTCTTAATTTACCTGCCAATTGAAGTAGTTTGTTGGTTGGGTTGTTTCTAATCTGTGGATTGTAAACTGAAGATTGAGCTTGAGAGTGTGACTGTCTTCCTGGGTTCTCTTGCCAGAATTTGTGGTTGTGTAATTGGTTTGGAAGTAGCCATGTTTTCAACTGTCTTCTGAAGTGTATATGCTCCTGGATGCTTTGAATGCTGGCTGGTAGTGAGTGCAAGAACTTGGCGGATTGTACTGAGAAAACAGTGCCTCCTATAGAATTCTTATGTTAAGGTGGTATGATGATGAGTGGTGCACTCCTGGAGCACTAATTCCTGTTTTGTTTGTATTGCTTAATTTAGGTAGTAGGTATAGCAGTCCTTTTCCTTGGAGGCTATGTAGACAATGCAAAGTGCCTTGCTACAGATAGTGGTGTGAGTGCAAAACTGGAGTCATGTGTTCTATTGGGTGAAGGCAGAAAAATCTTGCAGCAGTATTTAGGATGACTTGTATGTTCCAAGGAACAGGCTGTTGACGTTTACAAGTGTGAGGATGACTTGCAGTTGCTGTTGGCATTCATGGTATTGGAGAATGCAGCATAGTAGTTTCACTGTGTGGAAAGCACTCCTTTTTAACATTACTGAGGTATTCAATACATGTCTGAACCATGTTTACCTCTAGGTTTCTGACTCCTCTTGGTAATGTTGGTGGGGCCTCATCTTTCTTAGGCATATGGCTGTATGAGGGTATTTTTGCCATTGTCCCGAGGTCTATCTCTGTCTGTGCGGTATTTAGCTTTAGGTGGTTATTGATCATCCATGTGTTTATGATCTGAAGGCAGACATCAAGTTTTAAATTGCGAAGTTTTTCCAGACCATCCTTTAAATTTTTTTTATTTAGGTGTCATCTGCATAGTTGTAACAGGTGAGGCTGAATAATGTAACAAGGTTTGGTAAGGGGATTAGGTTGATGTTGAATATAAAAGAGGATATGATGGGACAACACATTGTTGTGTGTGTGTGAGGAGCTGATGTGAAAGGTGGTACCAACATTAGCTCATAGTTAAATCTGAGGGGCCAAGAATTCAGTAGCTGACCTCCCTTCTCACCGTTAACATATGTTATGTCAAACAAGAATTTACTGTGTGAAAAGACTGATTTGAGTATCCCATTGCGCTGAGGCAGAGTCATCATAAATCAGTTATTGACTGACACTGTTCCAGCCTATACTGACCACGCTGAGGATTCATCTCCTTGAACCAAATATTGTGAAAGACAAAATAAGGGCCTCTGAATCTGAAAGCATTTGTATTATAATTGACCTCTATAGATATCTCTTCAGAACATCGGCTAACATTTTCTGATTTTTATGTACTGTATGATCTGTGTAGTAAGAATGTGCTTTTTGAAATGTATTTGCTCCTTTGAAATTCTGCTTTATCTTTATCTAATTTATGGTTGTAACTAATAAACTGCGGTCCTATGTAATTAATGTATAAATGCATAATAATTGGGGAACGTTTGAGGGTAGCGTTTTTATTGGGAGAGGTGTGGAAATGCAGGGTGGTAGGAATTTTAGGAATCCTCACAGATTTGATATTTTCCTTCACAGCTTCACAGAAGTATGTGGAAATTTAGCCATAGTTTGGTGTTTGCAGGGTAATCTGGGTAACAAAAGAAATTGAGATCCACACAAGGAACACTACCCCAGAGGTGCCTTATTTTCAGAAATGTCAGGGCCTTGCAAATTTCCTTAGGTGCCAACCGAACCCTGGTCTAAATACCACAGCTACCCATATGGCTAGAGTAGGATGATTTGTCAGACAAACTCTTCAAGTTTCCTTGTGTCTTAGTGGGCTTATGGAGCCTTTCCTTTCATATGTGATAGCACAGTCACACAAGAGGGGGTACCATTGTTATTAGAAGTGTAGGCAGGCTGTATGGTAGGAAGTTTGTGGATCCCCGCTGGATTACATAATCTTCTTTCACTTTTGTTTTGCTGTGTAAAATCAGCATACACAGTGTGCTGTACAATACAGAAAAACAAAAAAATCAAACTCTAGACTCCAGGGAAGTATTTCCCTTGTGTCTCGACTTTGATTTTGCAAAATAAAAATTTCTGGTGTTTTTACAAGAAACATTTTCTTTTCCAGTACTGTGTGTGGCCAACATGCTGAATTCTACCGCACTGTGAAGGTAATGGATGTCAATGAGTTGTCATCCATGTGAAGGGCAGGGATTAACTGCAAATACCTACAATTACAGTGTCCCGACAAAGTGAAACTCCACCTATGTGGAAAGGGAAAGAGAATAGCAAGGGAAAACAGGGGTGAGGACTAGGCCAACACCGATAAAAGGGTTGAAAGAGAGAAATGACACATGCAGAGGGACAAAGGAACGGGGGAGGCAGAGAAGGGACACAAAAGTAACAATGCACTAGATATTGCCAAAGGAAGAGGGTTGAGCTTTAAGGAAAAAAGAGATGGAGCACACTGGAGAGGGGAGGAAGGAGTACTTCAAGGCAGTGGAGAGAATGGCACTGGAGGAACTGAAGGTGAGATAAGACCTACTCAGTGAGGAGCACCCAGACTGACCCAGTGAGAAAGGAGGTGGCAGGATTGTTGGAACACCTGGGAAGCATGGAGACGAAGTAGCAGAGGACATGGTTGAAGCAGACAAGACAGACGGACAGGAGGCAGAAGACTGGTCGGAAAACTGGTGGATGCCACCAGCAGTCGCAAAGCAGCCAGCCACAACTGAGTTGTGGGCTGACCACGTAAATGTTAGGTAATCCGACGTAGGGAAAACGGAGGAATGAAGTTGGTGCTGGATCCTGTTCTAATATGTTTTTTGTTTGGTTGTCTATTTTTCCTTCACTCTTACTGACCTACCTCACTTTCAGAATATCCTAACCCCATAGCTATTAAAGTTGCACTAAGGGATGATTGTGCCCTAAGGAGAACCCAATGCCCTATTAACAGACAAAAGCCAACCAATAGAGAGAGGGTTGCAGGACATTAAGTAAGTGGCACAAGTACGGACATATTATCTCCATACCTAAAGCATGCTCACAAAGTGGAGACAGGCTGTAAGGACAGCCAACAGCAGAACCCTACATTCTTGAGAGAGATACAGGAGTTATTATACTTATCTGGATTTTTTGAGGTTTTTTCCTGAGTGTGCTGGTGTCATCGTCCCAGTAGACTGAAAAGGAAGAAGGAGGACCCTGTTGAAACTCCAGTGGGGACACCGTCCTAACCACCGCTTGGACTGAGTGAAGAAACATCGATGCTTGCACACTGGGGAAGATTACCCTTACACATTTATTTTGTTACCCTGTGTGTTTCTTCTCTCTGCCATCAAAGCAAGCCATCATTTGCTGATCTGAAAAGCCTATGAAGCCTTATTTCCATACTTCCCTCCACACTGTGCCTTTAAGCAGTTGAAACCCATCAAATCCATGCAGCCTACTGTTCAACAAGAATTGACAACAAGCTGCAGGGATATGATTGCCACATTTCACTAAGTCCTTTGTTCCATAATTGTGGGGGGCTTCTTCAGTACCAGAAGGCCACCAAGATGGTAGGTGTTTGGGACTGGGGAACAGTGAAAAGCACGCTGGTCAAAGAAATATAGCAGGTGCTGCTAATAGCTATGCACAGGCAAGAGAAAGTTTCAGTTGCCATTCGTGGTCTATGGAGAAGAGGACTAGAGAGAGAATAAAAAATATCGAGACGTACTGAGAAGATAGAAGGCAAGATAGAGAGGAGAGGTTCTAGAAAAGGAGATAAGATTTAGAGAAGAAGAGTAAGTAGAAAAAGCAAGAGTGAGAGAGCAGGAGAAACAGCAATGGGAAGACAGAAATGAGCATTGGGGAATAGGATGGTAGAGGCATCGGGACAGAGATAATAACTGGGAAGATACAAGAGAAAGTAAGAAAGAGATTAAAGGAACAAAATGAGAGCTAATTACATGTGAAGAAAAGGTAATTGGAAATTTTACATGGATTTTAAAGGTAATCATGTTCTGGATAATCTGGACTAATGTGATTGCAATGCACAATTGTGCACTTTAATTTCTAAAAGCGATCTTAGTGTAGGATCAAAAAATCACCTTGCATAGTGGTCTTTAAAGTCCTAATAAGACCTAAACATTACTTGATCCACATTGTGTTTTGCAAATTTCTTAACAATGACACCCCCTTGTTATTTATTACTAGAGGCTGTTGGTGAAAGGGCCGATGCCTTGTCTTTTAATGCATGTCAGCCATGTATACCTTTGCAGGTATAGTCACTGGAAAGTACAACCTAGTTTCTGAGTAGTCCAAGTTCTGTGAAGGAGGTGATTTGGCTTTCTAGTGTTGATTTAAATATGGAAGTCTCTTAACTGTTTCTTAGCACAAAGCTTGACCTTTATCTGCACCTATAATAATGCTGAACAGACCCTCTGCAAGTAAATATTTTCCATTCCTAGTTCACATGGCAGGCTTTCATGCTTTCTACATTCACTAATCAGAAAAGGGCATGGTTTGTAGAAGCAATATTAGCCATGTAAAGGGTGCCACCATGAGAATTCTATGCAAGCAGTCTACTGCATGTGAAAGATTGGAGAATGCCCATGATTCCAGAAGTGGAGGACTCTGTGGCATCCAAATGGGAGGACCCATGAAAATCACATCAAAGTGAGATGTTGTCACAGGGAAGATCCTAGATGCAAACTGTGAAACCCATACTTCCAGCCTTAAAGGCAGTTCTCCTGCCTGTCCATCTACGGTTCCTCTAACTGGAGATGTAACTAGTGTACTCAGGCACGCCACAGGACTCAAATGAACCTTGGGGTTATTCCAGTATTCTATGCCCGGGTGCGCTACTTCTGAGTGGGCTGCTCAATTTGCAGTATGTGTGATATCTACAGCCATATTGGTGGAGATATTTCACTGTGGTGTAGTATGAACTCTTGTTCATCTGCTCTGGTGGGATCTGTTTGGACCAGTGCCCATGAACGCGGGCAGGTTTTGCCAGTTTCTCACATGTTGTTTGCTCTGGCTTTATGTCTGCACCAGCTACTAGTCTTTTCTGATCTCTCATTGTGGGCATCTGGCTCTGTTTTTGATACATCACCATAATGGGCTGAGATGTCACTCTTGAAGGGCCTAGGGCTTACTACTCCTTCAAGTATCCCTGTTTCCGATCCTTCCTCGGGGTAACTGCAATCATGAGGACTTCAGAAGTCTCCGCCACTTCAGTATTCAAGTACTCTCGTCCATCACATGTGGGACTGTCGTATCGTCTGCTGTGGTCTTTTCACGCAGAGTAACACCTGGGCCATTTTGCTACCACAGTCATATTTCTATTGTATGATGCCCAACTTGTTCTGGCCACTGTCTTTTCAAGGTCAATTTCCTCCACTTTTTTGTTTGCCTGTGTTTGGCATTTTGTGAGGGGTTTTCTGATTCTTTTTACTTCTCTCTCTTTTTAGGTCCTTTCCGGCTTCCTTCTGGTGGACATCCTGGCCATGCTCTTACCCTTAGTGGTCTTGGTGTAGCTTCTATTCTCTTCCGGATAACTCTGCTCCTCCTTTGGTAGGGAGTCTGTTTTCTTGGCTTTGGCAGCCACCTCATTCCTTATGCCTGCTGTATCCTAGGTATTCTTTTTCCCATCATCTGCCGTTCTCTGTGAACCAAGGTCATGGTGCACTTCAACACGCCTAATTCCTGACTACTGGTTTAACCATCTCTTCAGTCAGGCTGCTGCTGGCTTACACTTTCTTCTTAATCTTCAGCTTCTTGTTTCACCTCCTCCTGACTCTATCTTGCAGGTACTCCCCTGTATTGGGACTGCATTGATGGCTCACTCTTTTCCTTTGGCACAGCATTCATGCATCCAGTTAGTTTGTGGTACCTGCAAGTCATGTCTGACTTTTCACATTTACTAGGACAGGGAAGCTGGACCAGAAAGTAATGCCCCAATTACTTACTGGTAAACTTTATTGTCTTGACTATTAGAATTGCTCATTTCCAGTCCTCACTACCCCCCCCCCCCCCACTAATCCATCCATACGCTCCTCTTTGGGTACTTTGGGCCATGAATCCCTGTGTTATGCTATGGGGTCTGAGTTGGTTGTTGCATAAGGATGTTTTATTTTTCTTACAAGAAAGGGATGGAAGCCTAAGATGTAAACAGTAAAGAAGAACTGCACCCACAAGTGGATAAAGAGAAATGATCTTCTTCCCAGTTATGAAATAAGGGGTTGTCTATCTCATGATGATGACTCTCCTTGTGTTCGTAAGAACGTTTAGAAGAAAGATGGATGAAAGGGTAATGATCTATGCCTTCATTACAAAGGCAAGAGGTATCTGGAAAAAAGAATCAAGACGTTTTCATTACTCTGTTTCTTTTCTCCACTTATGCCAATGTAATAGAGGAACATTGGGACCACACATTAAAAGGCACGTAGAGTCTAATGGTGCAGTTTAGGAAGTATGAGTAAGAAATTATGAGGTGCTATGATGGGAATTCACAGAAGTGGAGTTCTGATTCCATGTCAAGAGTCTGGAGAACAAATTATGGTGGTGAGCTATGAAGGCAAAATCAAACGGTGAGAGTGGCAATTCCTCAACAGAAAGTGGTGAGAAGAAATGATGGGACTTTTGTTTATTATTTATTGTTTGCCAAGCCAGAACACTTCACAAGGGTTGCTGTGTAAAATTACAAGGGGGTTTATTAGACCTATGCCAGTTTGGGTGAACACTTTAAGAACAGAATGAAAGTAGTGGCTCCCTAAACTAGCCACAGTACTAGACAATAACAGACCATAAGCAAAATACAATTAATAAGGAATATATCTGGACAAAAATGGACACAGGTCTCATACCATAATGAATGGTGGGGGTCCTAAACATGAGTAAAGTCATTTTCCTATTATTGTTCTGCATCAGAAGAGGGGTGAGGAGGATACTCTTCTGACTGCGCGAGGAGGAGAAATTCAATGAAGAGGAGCTAGGAATCAGAAGGGTCAGAATCTGTTTGAATTGAGTTGCAGTGTGTTTGTGGTGTGGTCAGTGGATTGTTGTTGACATAGCACAGATTGCATGTAAGCATATGGTGAAAATACCCGAGCAAAACAAATCTGGGAAGACACCACCTGGCAGGAGTTGTTGGATGCTACACAATCCAACAACAATAAATTGTTTTGGGAATTGTTAGGTAAGCGGGAGAAAGAGGGCAGGATTGGTCTGAGAAGCCATATACAGCCAGAAAGTTGGAAAAATTGAGACCCCCACAATTTCAGTTACAGGGGAAGCAGGCCAAGATTTTCTCCCGGCTCCTGATGAGCATCACAGGCCAGCTCCCCTCGTAGGGGGTCCACAGGATTCTAAGAGCCATATCCGCTTTACTACCAAAGAAACAGCCAATGATATTAATACGCTAAAACTTGGGAAAGCTCCGGGCCCAGACAAAATTCCGGGGGACCTTTATTCGTCAGAACCAATAGTCTGGACCTGGTACATCAACACACTCTCCAATAAAATTGCTGAAGGGGGGCAGATTCCCACGACATGGAAGGGTGCAGAAATTATCCCCATCCATAAAAAGGGTAATGCAAACCTCCCGACAAACTATAGACCAATCAGTCTAATTGATAACATCCAAAAAATATTTGCCAATCAACTTCTAGGTAGATTAACCCATTGGGCCAAATATCACCACATTCTTTCCCCTCTTCAAGCTGGATTTCGACTAAGGATAAGTACAGTAGATCAGGCCTTTAGATTGGCCATTCTGTACTGGAAATATACAGCCCTGGCAAAACAACCATTATACATCGCTTTTGTTGATTTGAGATCAGCATTTGATCTAGTCCCGAGGGAAAAGTTGTGGGAGGTGCTACAAAAAAATAGGGACTCCGGACAATTTAATCCAATTTCTGAAGCGGTTGCATGAGGACACATATGCGCAGGTGAGATGGGGAAACTCAGGCGAACTAACGGACAAAATCCCCATAAATAGGGGCGTTCAACAGGGTTGTGTGTTGGCACCATTTTTATTTTCTATTTTTATCAATGAGGTTGTACAGGTTTTAATGACGTGCCAGAATGATGCCCCCACCTTATGCGCCCAAAAAATTCCAATCCTTCTTTTCGCTGACGACTCTCTTCTTATTTCTAAATCTCCCATGGGCCTCCAAACTCTTATCAATAGATTTAACTCCTTTTGTCAAGATCACGGCCTAGAGCTGAACCATAAAAAAACCAAGTTAATGGCGTTCCGTTCAGGAGTGCGGAAGAAATGTACTATCAATTTAGAAGGGAACCTCCTGGATAAGGTTTCTTCCATTGATTATTTGGGTATAAGGTTTACTGATAATCTGAACTGGGCAGAACAGATCAATAAAAGTGTGGGTCGCCTGCAGCACGGTGCGGCATCAATCCTGCGTTTCTATAGGGGTACAACAGCAAAAACTGTCTCCCCGGCAATTAAGATCTATATTGCCAGAGCACAGGGTGCCGCCGCATCCGGAGCAGAGGTCTGGGGTTTTTCTGATTGTAACAGGCTCACTATCAGTGAGAACAGTTTCGCGAGGTCCTTGTGTGCCTGTCCTCCTAGTACTCCATTGATACCACTGTTCTTAGATCTGGGCCTGAGACGCAGAGCTGATCTCATTATTTTAAGACCATTATTATATTGGATAAGACTATGGACTGTCCCTGAATTAGATGTTTATAAGACCTCACTCCACGACCTGCTATTGTGCTCCAACTCAACCTCTATTCCTTGGGTTAAACATGTATCCAGTTGGTTTAATAAACTTGGCCTCAACCATTTTTGGGAGGAACTCCACAAACTAGAAAAGGCTCACTCCATTGTACTGAAACGCATATATTGGTCCTATGTACGCAATGATTATATCACCCACAGAACCTATGGCACCTTAACAAATCGTTTTACAGATTTTAAGTGGTACCCACAATTTGAACCATATCTAGACAGTATTCCTGACATTCTCGGTAAAAGCTTATATGCCAGATTCCATTTCGGGTCGTTGCCGCTGAAGTCATTGATGTGCAAATGGGGTGCAAAAACAGATACAAGTACATGCCCGGTTTGTGGTGCAAAATCAGAAACGGTCGAACATTTTATGTTTTTTTGCCCTGCTTACTCTCTTCCTAGGTCTAAGTGGATCCGTCACACTTGTCGCGAAATGGGGATAAGAGACTGTGCCTCTGCTCTGAGGATCCTAAAAAGTCATCATTCCACGGTTTTAATACTTGCTGTCAGTAAATATTTAGTAGTAGCATGGCGAATACGCAATTCCATTGCTAGGACTGTGTTTTAATTCAGAGCCCTACTTTTTACTTTTCACTTTTAAAAGAACTGCAGGAGGGGGGCTGAAACTGCATTATGTGTATTATGTGTACTGAGAATTTTAATTGATCATGTTTTTAGGCACTTATGTTATGTTATATTTTTACCCATGTATTATTATTATTATTATCATTGGTTTTATTCTTATTCCTATTATTATTATTGATCGATTGATCGAATAAAGCATGTGTATAAACGAAGATAAACATGTGGGTAAAGCATGTTGGGCTGGCTCCATGTATGAACTTGAACATGTATGTTATTTATTCTAATAGAGCCCTAGTTTTGCAGAGAGCTAGAGAGGTCAACCTGTAGGAGGAGTTTTGGGAAGTTAAATAGGGGTTGTACAGGAAAGTTGATGTAAAGGTATAGCCGGGGTCGACTGGAAGGTTGTTATAGTTATCCTTTTTCTTCATTACTAGATAGTTCATAGGACACCTATCTGTGAGAAATAGAATGTCAGGATGTATGTTTCGTATGCTTAAAACCTGGCTACTTGCTGTACTGGCACTTGAAACTCATACTTGTGTTAAACATAATGCAGCAGCACCTTGTGGAAGTAGGTGGTCTGAGGATGTCCAGTGAAAAAAATATGGTGCATTGTTTACAGAAGGGTACCTGACATCAATCTTAGATGAGTTCTGCTTGATTGACAGTAGAGCTATCCAGTGACATATGTCAGATTGCCAGTCTCAGATCTGAGAGCCAAGGCAAGTGAAGGTTGGAAAAAGAGAAAATGTGGGTGCCAGCAACACAATGGAGGCAGGATCTGCCGAGCAATGAAATGATGTCATCAATGACAGCCAGATACAGGGAGAACAGCAGAGCCCCACAAACGCTGCATGATGGGTCATGACTGGCGAAGTTAGGATTTTAAATTAGGGACACAGAAAGAGAGAAAGAATTAAAGCGAACTATGAAAGGAAATTAATTCAGCACCAAATTACAGCTTCCATTCCACTAATTCACAGCGCAAGACTGAGAAACTGACTTTTATTTGCACTTACAGAAAGCCATGTGAATGTACCTTGGTGATGAAGAGAGGTATTTTACTATTCAATTCCCACTTGTCAGACCATTAACTCCCAAATAATCTCTTGAAGAGAAACAATGTTGCACTCATTAGTGATTATGGCTTTTGTAACAACTTTCAGTCTTGTCAGTTCTTGCCAAACTTATTTACTTAAATGCAAGGGTAGAGACAGGAGGCAGCAGCGACTGCAGGTCATTGTGCGTCTGATGATATGAAATAAAAGCAATTATTTAAATATATGACCCAGTTAAGCGTTGACTGCCAGTAAACTGTGCCTGAATTACATTGCATGTGTCCTGGCGCGTGCTGTCTCTGGTGCGGCGCCAGCTCAGCGTAGCTTCTCCAGGGTGAGTGAAGCATTGGATGAAACAGAAACAATAACGCACAGCAACTACCAACCCACCAGAAGCTAATTTTTCGTTAACAGCAATTTGCTCGCAGAGGAATCCACAATAATGAGGATTCAACTAGCACAAAACCCCGATGGGAAATGTATTAAACATAGCTACAACACGGAAGGCAAAGCAGTGGACGCGTTCTTATACATTTAGGGCCAGACTTAAAACTTGGTGAATGGAATACTCCGTCGACGGATATCCTGTCTGCCATTTTACGATCCCTATAGTATATAATGGGATCGTAATACGGTGGATGGGATCTCCGTCACGTTTGCGACAGAGTATTTGATATGAATGTGATTGATTTAGCATTGTATATGTGCAATGACTAAAGTACTTTTGTGTGATCAAAGATATGAGAGTTGAATTAGTATGAAACAAAGGGGAAGATTTGAGAGCCACCTTGTGCCACTTTAGTGCCGCCTTAGTGTCATTTTTTGATGCTAAGGCGGCGCTACACTGGCCTTTTCCCAGCGCCAGATTTACAAAGTGGTGCAATGCATGAATTGTGCCACTTTGTAACCCCTTGATCCACATTATGCTGGCGGCAGGCAAAATGTATGCAATTGAGGCATTCTCCCATTAGGAGTCCTGAAAAAATGGTGCAGTATTTAAAAAGTGTCTCTGCCCATTTTTTTCGTCATTTTTAGTGCCTGCTCAGAGCAGGTGTTAAAATGACGCACCTATCTAAATCAACGGGCCTCCCTGCACTTTGACAAACTAGTGTAAACATTTTTGACTCTCGTGTAGTAAAGTGCTGCAATAGCATAAAAAATGTTGCTGCTATTGTTCTAACTACCGCCATGGTGCGCCATATCTTAAATAAGGCACACACATGGTGGCGGTAGAGGGGAGCTAAGGGACGCGAGGAAAGTGGCGCTACACTGGATGTATCGCCACTTTTCTTAAATCTGCCCCAAAGTCCTTTTATTTTGTTGTGTCTCGTAATTCTTGTATCAGTTGTCTTCCCCTGATATAGGCTTTTGACGGTGTGGCCTGTCAGGAACGTTTGCCAAGACTAGAGTATGTTCATATGGCATGTAGTTACTGTGAAATGAGAATCATGCCAATCAGGGTGTGACATTTTGGAGTGGTATGGGCGTGTTAATGTGATATGTTAGTAGTACTGTATGAATTGGATATGTGTTTAGCATGTAGGTATTTGGAGGTATGCAAATGTCTACACTGACCTGTTCACTAAGCTTGCAGAGTCTTCAGCAAATGACGTTGAGAAGTAATTGACATGCTGAATGAAGGAGGAATCTCTCTGCACACTTAATCTATGATAAATATCTTAGGGTTCCTTGAATCTAACTGTGAGAAACCTTCTGGCTGCTTGGCACAAAAGGAGCTTAACTTACAGACAATGTGTAAAGAATTTTCCAGCACACAAATACTAATACAGTGAAACCACAACACAATGAAAATCCAACACCAATTTACAAAAATAGACTAAAATTTAGTGATTAAAATGAGACCAAAACAACAAAAATCCAACTGATGTACACACACTCCAGAACTGTGTGTCATTAATATGCATAATGTACTTTAAAGTGTCGGGTGATCTGTCAAGTGTGGGTTGTGAAAAATGGAGGGGTTCCAAAATGCATTTTCCCCATGTATTTTCCCATAGGGATTTTGAATAGGACTACAGCCCAAACTGCTTGACGGAATTACACCAAATTTGGCAAAAGGCTAGTTCTTGGTCTGGAAAGTACACTGTTTGTGGGATGGAGTAAATCCTTTCAGTAGTTTCTGAGATATCAGAGTTTAAAAAATATAGATAGATGGGGCCGCAGATCCTCCGTGAATTGAAAAGCAAGACCCTGATTGGCTGGCCGCAACCTGACACAAAAGTTGCTGCTGCCATTTTGTTTGATGCATCGGCTAGGGGTGGGAAAAGAAGAGTACAAAAACACATAAAGGGCCAGGATACAGGTGACTTGACCCCATAGGACACATTGAGGGGTCCAGGGACCCCTTGTGGCCAAAATATTGCCCAATTTATTTTTCTCTGATCCACAGATCCGATGAAAAATTGAAGAAAAAAAACACCCACTGCATCCAACTTCATGCTGTGTACAGCCAAAGGCTGTGTGCAGCTTGTGTTTGCGTGCTTGCAGGAGGGTTGGCTGCTGGGCCTTAGGCTGTGAGCGGCGCTTGTTATATTTACATGTATGCATGCTAAAAAAAACAGAAATTCACTGAAAAAAACAAAGGTAACAGGGACGTTATAGTTAGGTTCTGAATTTACTTTTACAAAACCATAGAAATTCAGCAGTTATGGTTAACTCAAGTAACCGTAACATGCTCCCTATGGTAACTATAACTCGCACCTTCATCATGTACAGCTAATTACTCCACATATTACATAGTTGATGACAACTTCCATGGCATCATGGATATTATTACTGCAATATTTGCAATAAAACTATTGATAAGAAAACTGTGTATGTCGGGGTCGTGAATTATAGTTACCTTGGGCGGGTCCCTGTAACATACCTGTAACCTTTGTTTTATTCAGTGAAAAAAAAAATATATATATATCTAGACGACCGAAACGCGTTGGGTATTATGCAGCTGTGGTTGAATAGATAAATAAAACGATTGTTCAGAGTACTTGCAAGTGTGTTTCTTCATTTTAATCCATGAGAATTTGAAGGAAATAATATAATATATATATATATATATATATATATATATATATATATATATATATATATATATATATATTTTCACTTATAAAACCAAAGGTTTCAGGAAAGTTATAGTTAGACTCATATTTTAAACATACAAAACCATAGAAATTCATGGGTAGTTAGAGTTATTTCAAGTAACTATAACTCGTGCCCTAAGGTAGCTATAACTCGCGCCTCCGCCATGCATTTTTAATGAATATTTTTTACAGCAAATGTTACAGTGATATTATCAATGGTGCTTTAAAAGATTCCATGAGTACTGTAATATCTGGGGTAATCAGCAGTGCATGGCAAGGGCCCCTATAACCACCCAACACCGAAGGGCCAGGGTTTGCGGCCAACACCTTATAACCATCTAACCCTGGGCCATGCACAGCCTTTAACCGTGTGCCATGGGTGTTGGCTACAGCGCCTGGCCTGCGGCTAAGTCCTGCAGTCAACGCCCTTTAAGTTATTAACCTTGAGCACACACAGCCAAGGGGTTTAGAGCTTATAGGGGGCAACATTAAATATATATATTTAGGAGGGCTGCAGACCCTCCGGGCTCCAGGGGCACACGGACATCCCCGGACCACCACCTCCCCAGGGCAAATACTTATTTTAGTAAAGGAAGGGGGTGCACAGGGCCCCTCTTCCATTGCCAATTTGGGCCCCGGGGACCCCATCCCATGGGTCTGGCCATGTATACAAGGGTGCCAAGGGTACCCTTGAAATCCTATGGGTACCGCGAGGGGAGCCTCAAGGCCCCCAGGATCCAGCAGTGTCCTGGGGCAGCCAGCATTCCTCACACACGCAGAGAGACACTAGAAATAGCAGCTCCCTGCCCGCAGGAGCAATGTTATCATCTCTTTACCTGCACCCATGTTAGCATGCAGGGAAAGAGATGAAAACTCTGCTTTGAGCAAGTGGGAGCTGTTTGACAGCTCCAGCTTGCTGAAAATGGAGTTATGTTTGCCTTTGCTTGGCAAAAGCAAACAGCTACCTCCCAAGGGTGGGCACCTTCAGAGGTAGCAGGAGCCGGCCCCGGGGAGGTGGTAGCCCCCAGGGCTGGGGGTCTGCGATGGACCCCCTGTGTTAATTTTATATCAACCCTGCATAATATGAAAAGTTAGCCCTGGGGAGGTTGCGGTCTCTGGGGCCCAGGAGGGTCTGCAGGACCCCCCGCTACTATTTTAATAGTATTTTGCCCCAGGGAGGTGGTGGTCCTCGTGGAATGGGGTATCCGCAGGATCCCCCTAATATTATTTTATTATTTTGCCCCATGATGGTGGTGGTCCTGAGGGGGCAGAGCCCGGGGGGGAGGGGGGTTTGGGAGTCTACAAGACTCCTCCTAATATTCTTTTATTATTTTGCCCCAGGGAGGTGTTGGTCCCCAGGGCACAGGGGCTGCGCGGACTCCCTGAATATTATACAAACTTAGCACCGTGGAGGTGACGGTCCCCAGGGACAGGGTTTCTGCAGGACCCCCTACTATTATGAATTTATCTTACCCCAGGGAGGTGGAGATCCCCGTGGCCCAGGGGGCTGTGCTGCCACCCCATATTTTTTAATCTGAGCCCTGGGGTGGTGGTGGTCCCTGGGGCTACTAAGAGTCCAAGGAAAGGGGTCCTGTTTATCCCCCTCCTTTTATCAGTCTGCAATGCCTCTGGGACCTGGCCCACCCATGGACAAAATGAGAGCATGGGAGACCATGCTATTTAAAACAAAAATCTCTGAAAAATATGTGGATTCAGCAGAGGATGTTTCTGAGATTTTGTTTTTAATGCTTTTTTGCCTTAGTAAGCTTCCTTGGAGGACCCATGGACCAAGGCTAGGGGCTTAGTGTATCCTTATCCTGCCCCCTTTTCTTTTTTTAATGTTTTTTCGCTGGACTCAGCTGAGTCCCAAAATGGCTGCCAACACATCCTTGTTGAAGTGTTGTCAGCCAGTCAGCAGGGGAACAGTTGGATCTGCAGATCCTCTGCATCTCTAGCAAGCTATATTTTTTAACCTTTAATATCTCAGAAACTACTAAAAGCACTTACACCAAATCACAAAAGCACGATTTGCACACCAAGATTTAACTTCCTGCCAAATTTGGTGTAATTCCATTCAGCAGTTCGGCCCGTAGGCGTGTCTAAAGCCCTTATGGAACTTAAGATGGGAAACACACTTTTTTGACCCCCTCTTTCTCTTGACACCAGCTTGACAGATACCCCCAAAACTTTCCATGTGCAACAGATTCTATAAATTGGAAATTAACAACTTTGTGAGTGAAAGAAGGTGCCACACACAGTTCGAGTGTGTTTTATAACAAATTATCCTAAGGTCACCATTATTCAAGAAATATTAATTCCAACTGTGTTTTTGCTATTATCTGGTAGTCCCATCCTAGAAAAGAAAACTGATAGTTGGGTATGGAGACCCATGTGGAGGTTGCTGGTGGGGATATTTTCACAAGTAAATGTAAGGTAAATTTTTTAGAAGACTGTCTTGGAGATGTTTTTTAAAATACTGGCCCTCATTATGACCCTGGCGTTCTACTGACCGCCAGGGCCACAGTGGCGGTATCACTGCCAACAGGCTGGCAGTGAAGACTGCCACACCTCTGCTCATACCGCCAGGGCGGTCAGACCCACTGGGCATCTCTGACCTGGCAGGCCACAGAAGACTACTGGCAGTATTAGGCACCACCTTTCCACCAGGGTTTCCATGGCGGTAGCACCGCCATAAAAACCCTGGCAGAAAGGCTACTGGTGACAGGGAATTTCTTCCCTGTCACGGCAGACAACTCCAAGCAAGCACAATACCCCCAACCCCCACCCCGTCCATGTACACTGCCCCCCACCCCCTCCATGTACAGCACCCCCTGCCCCAACCCCACATACATGCATACAGACACCCACACGCACCCCGCATGCACTCCTTCCCCTACACTGACACAGGCATCCATGTACGCATTCACTTCAACACTCATACTCGCATTCACCACAACACTCATACTCGCACTCACTTCAATATTCATACATGCATTCAACCACGCATACACACATGCATGCACACATGCAGACAACACCCACTTACCCACACACAACCACCCCCCCTGTCGGACGATCGACATACCTGGTCCGGGGAGGAGGTAATCCGTATGGAAGGGGCGCTTCCACCTCCGGCAGTGCCCCGCCATCATAGCCCTGCCAGACCGTATTACACCTCGTAATACAGCTGGTGGATTCCTTTTTGTTGGGGGTGGGGCCAATGGTGGTATTGCCCCAGTTCCTCCAACCACCAGCCCGACTACTGCTGGATTTCCACCCAAAATGTGGTGGAAATCCAGCAGTACTCGTAATATGGTGGGCGGAAGACCGCACTGGCGGTCTTCTAGCGCCAGTGGCTTTGGCGGTCTTGCAAAAAGACCACCAAAGCCATAATGAGGGCCACTGTCTTGGAGCCAGGAGAAGGGAGATACTGAAACATACTCCACCTTCCTTACTGGATGAGGAGTAAGAAGATGACGACTTGAACAAATATTAGTCTGCCACAAATAAATTGGACACTATGTATAAGAAAAAGGAGAATGAGAAGCTGGAAAGGCACAGATTCCGAGGAAGAGGACAACTGTTTGGGGAATCTGGTGATGACCGTTTTGCTGTGCTAAGGGGCTTAGTCTCAACTTAAACCTATGGATCATTCCATGACAAAATGTTGCGCAATCACTTAGTACAAAAGACTGCCAGTAAGAGAACACAAGAGAAAGTATTGTTTGTCAAGAACTTGAAACTGGACAAAGCAGTAGAAATTGCATAATATTTTAAATATATATCCAAAGACACAAGGTAACTTGAAATAAATTGAAGGTATGGGAGAAATGTACAGTTAGGAAGTCCCGAGGAATGCAGATGCATGCCAAGAAGTTGAGGGTAGGGTTTAGGAATAGGAATGAAAGAGTAAGATAAGTGGCTGTGAAGGAAGGATTGTGTTACCATTGTGGTGTTAAAGATCACATAATAGTTGATCAATTATGCCTTGATGCTAACCACTTGCAAATAAAAAGTATACAAAGAGGACACTTGATCTACACATGTAAAGAAAGTTGCTGTAGGGGATATACTTCAGGGCAGAGCATTAATTCTGTGGAAGTGTAAGAAGTCAGAGAGGAGGAGAAGAAGAGAAATTACAATTGTGTGTGTAGCAGATGATGATCACGAAATCAAATTCTGTAACATCAAAGTCAACTGGAAGGATAGAAGGGTCATAGGTGACTTAGGAGCACAATGTACATTAATAGGTGACATGAACAGATGTATCAAGAGGGACAGCTGTTTCCTTCTGATATCATATCATTGATTTTTAGGCAGGAAAAAGATCAAAGTGGTGGGATGTTATGAGGCTACTATTCTGTTTATGGAGGGAGGCACTTGTTCCAGCATTTGTAGCCAAAGGATGTAGTTGTCTTCTAGGGTGGAACTGATAATGAGGAGCTAGAAGTAACACTTGACCTGAATCATTCGGATCAAATGCTGAGTATCAGAAGGGATTGAGAAAAATCCACATTTGAGGTGCAAAAGAAAAGGTAGTTTATAGTGTACAGGGACAAACTAGGTTTACTGGTAGGATTCAAGTATAGATTAGTTTTACGCCAAGGAGCTGTGACGAAAGTGCACTAGGTAAGGTTTGTGGTGATGGCTTTGAGATTGTAGTTAAAGGAGGAGCTAGATTGTGCCGGTGATCCATCATACAGTAAATAGAGGCTCCAGAATGGTTGTGTCTGTTCTCCTACTACAGAGGGGGGTGGGTGGTTTAAGGGTGTGTGTCGACCAAAAGGACCTTAACCAAAATATTTGGGTGGAGAAACACCCACTGCCCAATATCAATTAAATATTGAGACGCTTGAAGGCCTTAACACTTTTCTCAACATTGGTTCTCTCTTCAGCATATCACCAGATCGTATTAGAAGAGTGTTCCAAGATGTTACATATTTTTTCACTTCTGAAGAGCTTATATATTTTGCTGCATGCCCTTTAGTCTTGCCTCAGCTTCCACAGTTTTCCAAATGGCTATGTACAAGTTGTTTGGCAATGTAAGTAACAACATCATATTTTGGTTTACTGGAAAAATTGAAAAGAGCACTATCACACATCAAGATAAGTATTTGACATGTTGAAGACAAATAGTTTGACAGTTAAGAAGGCAAGGGTAAATTTGGCACCATTGGTGTGCATTACCTTGGGCACCATATTGATTGTGTAGGGATTAAACCAAAATAAATTATTGTGAATGCAAAACGACAAGCACCAAACCCTGTCAAAAAGGACCACCTAAGTTAATATTTAGGTCTGGCAGAGAAATATACCAGGGTTATTGAACATTTTGCAGATAAAACCATTAACTTACAGAAATGATTTAAGAAGAATGCCTGGATGTGTGGTGTCAGAACTGCAAAGATGATTTTAGAGACTGACTTGGAGATGAGTGAAGCCCAATCCAGAAGCTATTTGACACAAACCATCTGACCATCATAGTGATTGATGTGAGCAATTACAGGTTTGCCACCGTGCTGATGGAAGAAGGAGATGGCAAATAGTTGCACTGACACATGCTTCAAATGTTTTGATCCAGGTGGTATATCATTACTCTGTGGTAGAGAAGGAGACTTTAGCCTGTGACTGGGGAGTAACACACTTTAGGCACAATGTTAGGGGTAGGGAGGTGAGTTTAAAGTGCACACAGCCCATAAAGTATTGGTGGACCTGTTCTCTACATAGGGTGCTGTTAAAGTGAATCATGCATAACAAAATGGCACTTCAAATGGCAAGAGTTTCTATTCTAGATGGGATATGTACATGTGGTGAGGAGTGTTACAGTGAATTGCTAGTCATGGTTGCCACTATTGTAGTGAGAGAAGGGGATGATGAAGATTGTGTGGTGATGAATGTGATGGAAGTGATCAACATAAGTATTTCTCTTGAGAAGTGGGTGGAAGAGTCTTGATTTGATGATGTTGTGAGCAAGGTTAAGCGGTATGACAAGATGGATTGATGAAGAGAACACAACAATGGGGATTAATTAGGAGGGTAATCCCATTATAAGTAAGGGGACATCAGTACTATTGATAGTTCTGGGAAGGTGAACAATGGAGTTTGCTCATGAGGGCCATATATACAGCAATACCATGAAAAGGAGGTTAAGGACAGAATTTGGTAGCCAGGATTGGAGAAGCAGGGTGAAGAAAGAAGGAGGCAGTGCATCTCCTAGGTTTGGAGTGACAAATCACAAAAAATACTACAAATACCACACAGGTAACAGACAAGGACATGGGGCCCTAGAGGAAAATAGCAATGGATATATCAGGTGTCTTCCATATTTTGGGCAGTGGATAGATTACTTTTCTCTTTGGCCAGATGCTGAATTTGTGAGACAAGTGAAGCCTAAGGATGTTGTGTAATTCTTGGAAGTACCTTTCGTAAGGGAAGCTGTTTCTGTGGTGTTAGTCACTAACAATTGTGTACAGTTAGTGTGCACAGAGATGAGGGTGCTTTTAGACAAATGCCATACCTGGTCATCTGTATATTGAAATCAAAGAAATGGCTTGGTGAAGAGGTGGGACAGGATCCCAAAAGAGGAACTACAGTCTCTGTGTGTAGGAATAGATTATCGTTCTGAGCTGAAACCATGTTGGATGTCAGAGGAAGGTTCTGGACTGAAGAGTAAAGGTGTAGATCAGGAAACTTCACCAAAGTGCTTTTGTTTCAAGGAGGAAGGCTTGGTCAAAGAGTTTAAGAGTGTTTGCCACATTTCTCAAAGCCCTTGAGGGTGATACAAGTGGAAACATGTTTTGCGGAATGGTTGGATGGAAAAAAGTGGAAGGTCAAGAAGGTGGTCCTTGTGCCTAAGTGTGTGATAGAAAATAGTAGGACGGGAATGTCCCCTGTGTGGTGTACAGTTGTGTTTCTCTTCCTTGGGTGCCCGACTTTGGTTATCTGGCATCCTGGTTCTTGATTTTTACACTAGGCTCACACTAAACTAGAGTTTGCACTAAAACCTAGGACTGACCCTTGACATGAGTGAAGTCCTGGACCTGTTCTGTGACCTATAAGGGTGCTATACGTGTGCCTTCATTGCACTGACATTGGGCTGACAACTTTCCCTGTCAATTATATAACACAGAGCGGTAGTGGCAGTGTACTATGTTTTGCAAATATTTAATTGTTAATAGTTACTATTATAACTAGGCCATTTTATCTGTGTCACTGGAGCAGAAGGTCCACTTCTTTGCACATGCCCAGATTCTAGCACTAACATCCTCAGTGCATGTGAGTACTTTGTGTGTTTTGTGTATGTGGTCTACGTGGTACATGCATAGTGTGTGTAAGTGAGCCAGAATAATAGAGCCTTGTGGCTACCAGTTTGGATGCCCCAAGTCTGACTTGTTCCACATGATGGAGGTGAGGTTGTTTTCCCAGATGGTGGAACTGTGTTGCTAACGTTCCTGAAGTGGGAAGGAGGAGACCTAGACAATAAAGTGAGGGAATAGGAGACAAGGTTCCTTTAGAAATTAAATTAGGCCTTTTGCTGAGCAAAGAGGTGCTGATTAGTCTTCTTGAAGAACTGCCATTTGGTAGCTGGTGAGGGTGATGGGTGGGGGAGCAGACTCGTTTGTGCATGTTAAAGGGGACCCCACTGGTGAGACCCAATTTTTCCTGGACATACTCTTCAGTTTGGCTGATGACAGCCAGATACAGAAACCTCATACTGCTTTGAGCCTTTTTAATGGGTGTTCCAGGCTGGAGAAAATCCTACTGTGCAAAGCATCAAACTACACAAAGGCTATGTCTTGAAAGTCACTTCAAACCAGTTCTGAAAATGCAGACAGCGGATCTACATCTGCTTTTACTGAATAAAAGTGGGACACACTTACCCACTTGTTGTTCCAGTTCCAAGTTCTATATGTCTAAGGGATAGAGTGCTGACACAATACTCACATGACTTCTGTGGAGCAGACCTGGTGTGTGCCTAACAGCCAACTTCCTAAATGTATGCAGACTCTTTGATTCTAACCCTTGCTGTAAGCAGTGTCCTAAGATGCCTATAAGCCAGCCAGACAGCTATGAGAGGGAACAACCCTGTCATCCCTTCAGGGTGAGTGACTGTCCAGGAGGAGCCAAGTGCAGTGTGGCCTTGGCATGCTGGGCTCTATCAAAAGATAAAGGCTGCAGACAACTACTGCCTCTCCACACCATACAATACAGAAGGAGCATTCTCCTACACTTCCTCCATGTTTTCATGCACTCACTCACACCTAACCCTCACTGTACCAACAACACCCAACACCCCACTCTCTGACACTCGCACAATCCTGCAACCATGCACACAAAGATCCACACTTGCATGCATGCTCCTCAACACCCGCTCACTTGCCAAACAGGCCACAGAGATCTGGGACCTGCTGCACAATAATGCTCCTCACCCTCTTTTGCTCATGAAAACCTGGCTGACCAGTGCATCTGACACCTGATATCAACACCCGACAGCTCTACAGCCATTTGCCTTGGCTACAACATTGCCAGGCAAGATGAATTTCATAAGTCCGGTGGTAGAATCGCCATCATTCACAAGAACAATTCAGTTGCACCACAACCATGGACATGTCATCCTCCAACATGGAACACCTGTCATTCCCGCTCTTGTCGAAACCAACTAACCATGAGAAGCACTTTCATCTACAGCCTACGAGACCACATACCAAATTAATTTACACCATCACGGACTTCATTGCACCACTCGCCCTCGATGCTAGCAATTACATCCCACTTGGAAACCGGAATCTCTACCTAGAAGACCATCCTGACACCAACACAAGAGCACATCTAGACGACCTTAGAAGCCTGATACACAGAGGACCTCAGCCTGATAATACACCACTGCAAACAACAGGAACACAAACAGAGAATCAGCTAGGTCAATGCTGACAGGAGCACGTTCAAATCTGTCCTAAGATGCTATCAACAAAGACATCTTCACGATTGTAAATCATTTCACCTCACCATTGGCCACCTATAACTTGGTCATTCCTTCACAGGACCCCTGGAACAATTGTTGTCAAAGCTTCAGCAACAAAATCTCTACCTTTTACAGCAACTTTGGCCAATCAGACCTCGCCAAACACCGGCCAATTTTATCCAAAGAACCTATGCTAACCACATGACCTGTTTTCACCCCAGAAGTCCATCCACTCAGGGACCCCACTGAGACCCTGTCCCCAACACACCTACTCCAGGGGACTGAAACCTATCAGCACCATTTCAGAATGCCTCCACCTCTTCTGTGGTCTTTGTGGATGTTTGGAAACACGCAAATGTCCTCAAATCACTGAAGAACCCCCTCGGCGTATCCTTCAATACTCAGCAACTACACACAAATCTCCCTACTACCATTTCCAGCCAGAATCTTACAGAAAACCATCAACAGACACCTCACCAAATACCTCAGTGATCACTAACTCCTCAGCACCCATCAGTCTGGAAACTGCCCTCATCGCTGCCACAAATGACATCCGCATGACTCTGGACAGAGGAGACTTGCACCCCTCATCCTTCTGGACCTTTCCTCAGCTTTTGACACAGTCCACTACCCCATCCTCATCGAACGCCTACACAACATCAGAATCCAAGGACATGCACTCTGATGGGTATGTTCCTTCCTGACTGAAAGAACCTAGTCAGTCAGCCTAGCACCATACACCTTGGACGCCAGCAACCTAATTTGCAGAGTTCCACAAGAATCCCCCCGAGCCCGAACCTCTTCAACATATACATTATCCCTCTCGCCAGCATCATCTGCTCTCACAATATCAATGTTCTCTCCTACACCGATGACATGCAACTAATTTTCTCCCTAACAGACAAGTTGCCCTATAGCCAGATCAAGTTCAATGCTTGCTTGACTATAATCCCTGATTGAATGAAGAAGAATTGTCTAAAGATGAACACTAACAGGGCTGAAATTGTGACTTTCACAAAGAGCACATCACAGTGGGACTGAACACCTTCTATGCCTGGATCAGCAAAACACTCACCAGAAAGCTGCAGATCATTCAGAACTCAGTAGCCAGAAAGACTCTCCACCTTTTACACCACACTCACATCACACCACTCCAGAAGGAGCTCCATTGGCTCCTAATTCACAAACAAACACAATTTAAAGTCATCACCCACAGTTTCAAGGCACTATATAACATTGGACCACCATACCTCAACAATCGGATATGCTTTCAAAAACCTTAAAGACACCTCCGCTCGTCCGGACTCCTGCTTGCACACATCCATCACATATAGAATACTAGATCCGGCGGTCAAACCTTCTCCATCGCTTCTTAAACGTGGGGCAACCTATAGCTACATATAAGAGCCTCCTCCTCACTTCCCGACTTCCACAAGAAGCGGAAGACCTGTCTTTTTGAGTAGTCCCATTAGGCCTTAGGTGTGCCTGGAGACTTCGGTGATCTTGTGCTGTACACATCTGCGTAACGTAACATAAAGTGATCTGCATGCTCCGTATAGACGGGCAGCAGTCTCTTTCACTTCGGTACCTGGGGGGAACTTTGCACCATGGCCAAAGATTGCTGGAGCCAGTCAGGCTATAATCATCAGTGGTTTGATATGGGCCTCTGAGCTAGATAAGAACTTGCGTTGTGACCTCAGTCACCATGGTAGGAGAAGTTGTTGCATGGTCTGGTGTGCTGAACCCACAACTAAGTCACTGTGTGACCTCAGCCACTGCACCCAAAGGCAAAACTGCAACATGACCTGAACCCCATTTTCCAGAGACTAAGGCCTGTGCTGGCCTACATCATCCCGATACCAGCTTATGCAGGGCCACACCATCCCAGAACCAATTGCCTCCAGCGAGGCTGCAACAGTTTGTGCAGCATTTGTGTAATTCAGAGTGTCCCAGAACAGCCATCCCACTCACTGGAGGATGCAGTTGGGGAAATACCCCCTGAGAAGGCCCTGATAAGAACTACAAGCTCGACCTCTGTCAGAAGCAGAAGAGCAGGCATGTGTAGGAGGAGCTGTTTGGCTGCCTGAGTGTGCCTACCCAAACGCGGACTGAGAAACCTTGCTTAGTGAGATAAAGTGAACTTTGAGAGAGACTGTGCACATTGAGAAAGTACACAGAATAATTTGCACCTGAGCATAATCACTCTTGACATTGGCTTCAGGAGGGAACTGCCTGGATCACATAGGAGGACCAGGGACAATAGCTTAAAATGGAGCAGATGAATTAAACACTGCAGCCCTGATTTATACTATTTGATGCTAAATTGCGCTAACGCAGTTTAGCATCAAAAAGTATACTGCTGGCTACTCCATCTCAAGATGCAGGCCTGGCATCATATTTATGGGATGACGGTAGTCGGTGGTAAGGCCCGGCCAGCGTCATAAAAAAGGATGCTAGCCGGGTGGGGGAGGCGTAGAGGTAACAAGGGGGTTTAGCCTCAAAGAATGATGCTAGTATGGGCAGAGGCATAAATAATGCCTCTAACCAGACTAGAGTCCTTTTCTGGCATTAAAACCCCATGGACATGACTCCTGTCTAAGTTAAGACAGAAGTCATGCCCACCACCGTGCCCAAGTTAGGCCCCCTATGGCACAAATATATATTTTTTTACTTACCTATACTTACCTGGGATGGGGCCCCGCATCCTCTGCGTCACTCTGATGTAGGTGGGGGTTTCCCTGGGGCTAGGGAAGAGACTTGTGGGCTCTTTCCATGGTCTCTGAGCATGGAAAAAGGCCAAAGGTCCGCTAACGCCTGGCCTGACCCAGGCTTTAAATAATGGCGCTAAGGAAGCTTAGTGCCATTTTTTAGGCCTGCCTCCCTCCCGTGCACCATTTTTGCACGGGAGGATAAATAAGGCTCCTGGGCCTTGGAGTGATTTTTTGCCCGGGAACGCCTACCTTGCATCACATTGACGCAAGGTAGTTTTCCACAGCCAAAAAATGAGTTTAACTCCAATATTTTGACACTAGACGGGTCTAGCGTCAAAATATAAATATGGAGTTAAGTTTGCGCTGGAATAGAGTTAAAACAAATTATGCTATGTCAGCACAAACAGAGTATAAATATGCCCCTTAGGATCCTAAGGTGCCTCTTGTTGATGTTAGATGAATAGTATTTAGTTCTAGTGTGCATTAAAATACTTTTGTTCTTGAAAGTAAAGCACTGGGGTGGGCAATCAATTATTACACTAATATGTGTTTTTTGAGTGCCTATCTCATGCGCCCACACACCCACTTCCTGAAACGCCTGTGACTTCTTGCCAATGCTTCTATTCAGAGTCAAGTTCTGAAGTGGTTGTACTTAGCTCTGTTTGCCAAGCCAAATTAGGATGGGCCCTGGGACATATGCAGCAAATGATCTTAACCCCCATAATTGAGGATCAGTAGTACCTGTTTCCCTGGTGTCCTCCCCAACGGAGGCTGACAAGGACTACTCACCAATTGTGACTTGCTTTCATTCTTTATGCAATAGTCTAGTTTTTCAGGCACTAAAGGTCTTGGTCTAAATTCATCTTCTCCTTTCATGTAAATTTTTCAAGTCTCAATACAGTGAAAAGCATGGTTGCTAATAGATGCTACTCTGCTGTGGTGTACGACTACACAGGTTTAGTACATTGTAGACCAGAGAATTACCTTTTGAATCGAAAGTGAAAGTGGAATGGTGAGATCAAATATTTTTGCTAAGTGATTTCATTGTAGGAGCTAGTGGCTTTGTAGAAATGTATATAATGAGTTAGTTCTGGGAACAAGATTATATGTTGCCATCAAGGTATGGACATATCTGTGTGCAGTCAAAAATGGTGCTTGGAATTTCGATGAAATGTTGTTCTAGGCAGCAAGTGATATGGGTTGTAGAGGAGTGACATTCATAAGTTATGTTATTGAAACATATGCAGATATACTTGCTGAAGTCCATCTTGTTAATCAGTATTATAATGTATTCACTATTAATCAGTGTTATAACCAATAGCAGCCGGTAGATGAAATTACACACCACCATTTGTGTTATTACAAGATTATCAAATACTTCATCCACATAATACAATATTTCACACATTACAAATTCTTTTTAACAAAACATCACCATAGTTTATTTGGAATTTCATGCATTTTATGCTTTTCAAGAAATGGCTGGGGCGACAAAAATTTCACAATACTCTTCTCTACAAAATAGCTCTGAAACACTGCCTAAAACCATAGCATATTCTCAAGAATTGGCAAAGCCAATAACTCTGAATTTTGTGTGCCAAATCATGTAAACACAGGCACTCACAACTGCTGTTTACATGTGTTGCATGTACAAATGCTGTTTTTTGCATTAAAGCTAGCCCTACTCACTTTACTTAGGGTGAAAAAATGTAGCAGCAAGGGGGTGCTTTCTGTATATAAGGCATATAGTAGAAAAGTATTTGAAGATTTCAGACAGTGTTATAATTAAGTGTAACATAGTCCCTCATGCACTCTAATGGAAGCACTTTCTGAAAGGTGGAGAGAAACACCAAACATCAAATAGCATAAGGTGAGAGGGAAATATTTTTGAGGGTGGAGCCAAAGATGATTCTATGTATATTGTAAAAATAGGTAACCTGAAAGCTGCGCTTTCATGTCAGCCCTAAAAATTTAATGATTGAAAAAATATTTTTCAGTATACGTTAATAATCGAGTTAGCAGCTGCTGTTTAAAATTTATGGATCATTAAATGGCACAAACATATTATCGGAGTTTCATTCATATTCAATAAAAAATGCAGTATTCCCTTTCATTCTGAGACATACATAAAATGAAAATATGCAGAAAATGCATTTTCTTCCAGATAGTTTATTTGAATCGCCTCAATTGTTTCTCAGGCAATGTGAAAAATTGCCTAACGTCAGCGCTATGGTAGCTACAAGAAATAGATGCCCTAGATCAGTGGTTCCCAACCTGTGGTCCGAGGACCCCTGGGGGTCTGCAAAGCCTCCTCAAGGGGGCCGCGACTGCTTAGAAAATTAAATAACATTATCAGATTAGGTCCCCAGCTTTCATCAATGACTAAGTGAGGGGGTCCCTGGATTCAAATAATGATTCAGTGGGGGCCCCTGGTTCCAGCATTGATAAAATGGGGGTCCACAGAAGTCAAAAGGTTGGGAACCACTGCCCTAGATGACAAGGTAATTGACACCCTCAATATTCACTTTTCATTTTAAAACCTTAGAGTATGGCTCCGCACTTTACTTGGTGTATTAATCGATACTTAGGCCCGAATTTACCACGTGTTGACTCAACGCAGGGCAGCAAGCAAAGCTGCTGTGCTACGTTGCATCAACTGTTGAGAGCAGAACTGCGCCATATCTACAAAGAAGTGAGGCAGTTCTGCTCTATCCCTCTGCTGTCGCGCTTACTGCAGCGAGACACCAATGTGCAGGGCTGTCTGCATTTTGGTCAGCACAGTCTTTGTGCAGAGACACCTGCAAAGAGGAAAACAAAGAGAAATAAAACTATTTCTCCTTGTTATGCCTGTTTCAGGGCGGACAGGATTTTAGCACAAATCCATGTCTGTAAGTCTGTAGATATGGATTGATGTCAGAATTCATGGGTGGATCCATCAGAATGCCCATGCACTGTTCATGAAAGCTTCCTTGATGCAAAGTAATTTTGGTTAAAAGCCAAGTTAAAACAACATTTGCTTTGGTTTACAAATACCAACCAGGATTTAGGTTTGCGCCTGCATTAAAAAAGTAACACAAACTCTATGCAAAACTGAGTTTACTGATATGGACACACCAACCCTGTTATACAAAAAACTTTAATTTGATATACAATGTCATAATTTTATTTCATATCTTTGGAGGAAAGATCTTTAGCTCCCTAAAGTGTTTCGGCAAACTGGATGAGAAAATGCTAACAAATATTGGCTGTTAATTTACAAGGTAAAGGATTTTGAACACCAAAATAGAGTCCAATCTGTGGCTGCTCATGTCAGGCGCTCAGAAACATGTGCGTCAGTGTGAGGGAAGTCTTCTCTGTCATTTACACAAAACGTGTGATGAGACATTTTTTGAGCCAAATAAATTGCTATCTTCTTTATCAATTTACTATGAAATGTAATGAACAGAAAAGAATACACATCCACCTTTACTATTTAAATTATCTCACCTAGGTGGCTTCCTTTCCTCATTTCCATCAATGAGTTGATTGCCTCCAAAGTGGGAAGTGGCACCAGGGGTTTCACACTTTAACATTAAGTCAACTCAAGATCAGATTTTCCATCACTAACATTCCTGGTTATGTGCAAACGTTTAATACCCAAAGGGCATTTCATTTTTACACAATGCCATTTCATTTGCATTCGCATCATGGTTTTTCCAGGATGTGATTATCAAACTCCTCAAAATTTTCAAACTTGTCAATGGTTTATACAAGGATATCTACTCTTTTAGAAATGTTTTTACAGGGCTGCCGCAAAGTTTTTGATATTCAGATAAAGAAAATGTAATTACACAAAGGTAAGTGTGTATTATGAAGTAGGAAAATTATTCTTATGACAGGATTAGGTCAGATCTGTGCTTTTTTTCTTATATAAAACATGTGCGAGGGCTAAGTTTCTCAGGTGTGACTGAAACATTTTTTGATTGAAGAAAGTCCCACAAGAAGGAGAAGACTGGAGTTGCATGGTAGTTGGTAGCATGAAAGTTCCATGATCATCATAGTTGTGTAGCTGAATAGTCTGAACTTGCATTATTTGGAGCCTGTTGTATACAATATCAAGGAGAAAATAATGACCTGGCAAGATATTGTGGTAAAAATGTAAAATAGTCTATATAGATAAGTAAAGATTTAGGGGGTGATTCTGACCTCGGCGGTAAAAGGCGCTTACCGCCGGTCAGAAGACCGCCATAACACCGCCGCGGCCGCGGAAAGCCGCCACGGTCATTCTGACCCACAATGGCCAAACCTCCAAAAATCCGACCTCCACTGCAGGCCGCCACATCAGCGGGCAGCGATAAACTGGAGATGACCAAACCTCCACCGTCACGCCAACAGAAAAACGCCCATGCCATTACGACCCACGAATCAACGCGGCGGGCTTTCCAACGCGGTATTCCATTGGCGGTACACACCGCCGCGGTCAAAAAACACACACAGCACCAAAACACAGGCACATTGGACAATTACAAATACACACACCTGATACACATACACAACCCACTCCCACACAATCAATCAACTATAAAACACACCCCCACATCACCCACAAACCCCTACGACCACAATTACTGAGAGAAGGAGAGAGAGACACAGCAGACAATCCATAGCAATACACACTGAGGCACACTACACCATCACACACACCACATAGTAGCACAAAGCACCACACACCAACATACTCATCATCACATACACCACCCCACACCTCACCCACACCACCCCATGGCACCCCAAAGGCACCCACGCTTTTCGGACCAAGAACTCCGGGTCATGGTGGAGGAAATCCTAAGAGTGGAACCCCAGCTCTTCGGCTCACAGGTGCAGCACACCAGTATAGCTAGGAAGGCGGAGCTATGGCAGCGGATCGTGGACAGGGTCAACGCGGTGGGACAGCATCCCAGGAATAGGGAGGACATCCGCAAACGATGGAACGACCTACGGGGGAAGGTCCGATCGATGGTCTCCAGGCACAACATCGCGGTCCAGAAGACTGGCGGCGGACCCCCACCCACCCCTCCCGAATTTACATCATGGGAGCAAGAGGTCTTCAACATCCTGCATCCTCAGGGCCTCGCAGGAGTAGCCGGAGGAATGGACTCTGGTAAGTCCAATCTCAACTACTAGATCCCCCCCACCCCACCAGCATGCCAACCCACACCCCCACCCTCACCCCCAACCCCCCAGCACACATCCTCCCTGACAATGTCTCACCAGCACAACCCACCCATCCCAACACCAACTCCTGCATGCCAACACAATCCATGGACACCCATCACCCAAGCATGACCACCGCACTTACCCCCCCCCCACTAACTACCCTCACAACACCTCCCTCAAGGGAATGCCTGCACTGGGGGACGAGGGCACCCATAACACGCACGCTATTGCACACACAGAAACAATAACCAAACTCTCTTACCCCATGCAGGACCCGAACGCCAAAACACCAGCCAGGAGGGTCCAGAAATGTCCATCCCACCCCCGGAACAGGCCCACAGTGAGGACAGCAGCTCTGTCGACACTGAACCTGATGACCAGCCCAGACCATCGGGGACCTCTGGGCAGTCGGTTCCCCTCACCCAGACACAGGCCACACCAGACCCGACCCCCTCTGCCAACACCAGCACAGCTCCCACCCAGCGGGCCCATGCCTCCGTCTCTAGGACACGTCAATCAGCGGTGTGTCTGCCACTACAGGGCACCCAGGCTAACCCAACACCCCAACAACAACAGGGACCTGGGGGCAGTGGGAGCGGGCACACCGTCCAGGAGACAGAGGCCGGGGGAAACCGGGCAGCTCGGAGGGCTGCTGTGCGACAGGGGGGGGAGGAGAGGCCCAGGGAACCCACTCTCCAAGAGGCCCTCACCACCATCATGGGGGCCTACCACCACTCCCAAGAGACGATGGCGACGGTACTGGCCAGGTTCACGGAGATCCAGGCACAGCAGGAGGAACGCTACATGGGGTTCAGGGAGGAGCTGAGAATCATCGGGACCGCAATGGGGACCATCGTCCTGGCCCTCAACAGGATAGAAGACGCGTTGCGGGACCATGTGGCACCACACAGGGCCCCTGTCACTAGCCCGGACCAGGAACAGCCTACCACCTCCGCCGGCGCTAGTGGACAGGAGGCCCCAACACCACGGCAGGCCACCAGAACCCCACCTCCTGCTGAAGAACAACCACCCCGTAAGAGGAGCCTGAGATCCAAAAAAAAGACAGAGTAGGATGTCAAGACCCCCGCCAGCAGGACATACCCCCTGAACTCTTCCCACTGTCCCACATTGCCACCCTGTCCAACCATGAACTGCCTCTGCTCCATCCTTCCACAGGCAAAAGGACAATGCACCTGTGAGACTGAGAACTGGACTCTGCCATAGACATTACTCCACCCCCACCCATCACCCTTAGAATCACATGTACCAATATCTAGCCCTGTAAATAAATCACATATTGCACACAAATCAGTTAGGAGTCATGCTGTATTATTAGCAAATGTATTACATATTACTGTTCAATATCTGTTCTGTCAATTAGTGATGACAACATACCAATGTCAATACGCTGTAGTTCATGGGCAAACCAAGCAGAAGTCAGGCACTGCGTCATACAGCACTGAGAAGGGAAGGGAAAATCAAAAATTACCCAAAAATATCTGGTGGGAACTACAGAAAGTACAGATGCAGGAGGCTAGAAGCAATTGTGAAATGGCGTGGGTGATTCTTACCTGGGTGTTACTGGAAATACTGTTGTATCACTCTGTCCCTATTGTCTGTGTCGTCCTCTGAGTCCTCCTCCTCTTCACTCTCCACAGGCTCCACGGCTTCTACAACACCACCATCTAGACCATCCTCCTGCAGGAAAGGCACCTGTCGTCGCAAAGCCAGGTTGTGAAGCATACAGCACGCCACGATGATATGGCACACCTTCTTTGGTGAGTACATTAGGGATCCACCTGTCATATGCAGGCACCTAAACCTGGCCTTCAGGAGGCCAAAGGTTCGCTCAATCACCCTCCTAGTACGCCCATGGGCCTCATTGTAGCGTTCCTCTGCCCTTGTCCGGGGATTCCTCACTGGGGTCAGTAGCCACGGCAGGTTGGGGTAACCAGAGTCACCTATTAGCCACACACGTTGTCTCTGTAGCTGCTCCATCACATAGGGGATGCTGCTATTTCGCATCACATACGCGTCATGCACTGACCCTGGGAACTTGGCATTTACATGGGAGATGTACTGGTCAGCCAAACAGACCACCTGGACATTCATCGAATGATAATTTTTTCTGTTTCGGTACACCTGCTCATCGTCTTTTGGGGGTACCAAAGCCACATGGGTCCCATCAATGGCACCAATGATGTTGGGGATATGTCCAAGGGCATAGAAATCACCCTTCACTGTAGGCAAGTCACCCTCCTCTGGGAAAATGATGTAGCTCTGCATGAGTTTCATCAGGGCAGACAACACTCTGCTCAAAATCTTAGAAAACATAGGCTGAGACATTCCAGATGACATGGCCACTGTGGTCTGGAATGACCCACTGGCCAAAAAATGGAGGACTGACAAAACCTGCACCAGAGGGGGAATCCCTGTGGGTTGGCGGATGGGGGACATCAGGGCTGGCTCCAGCTGGGCACACAGTTCATGGATAGTGGCACGGTCAAGTCTGTATCGAAGTATTATATGGCGTTCTTCCATTGTCGACAGGTCCACCAGCGGTCGGTACACGCGAGGATTCCTCCTTCTCATCGCAAGTCCCAGCGGACGGTGCCTAGGAAGGACAACATGGAGCACAGAGTCAGCCAAACCACAGGTACGTACAGACAGCTTGCACAGTTAAAGAATGGCAATGGGTTGAAAGGCGTGTATGTGTGGCAATGCAAGGCCTAGGCCTGTGTGTCGCAGTCAAAATTAAGCCATGTAGGCCCTTGAAATGGCGGCTGCCTGACCTGTGAAGTGGGACAATGGGATGTGAGGTCAATGCGCTGGCGGGACACACCGTGGCGGTAGGCGGTCGAAGACCGCGGCGCAAAGCCGCATTGGTTAACATTGAAGCCTATGGGTTTCAGGAGCCAATTACGAAGTGCGCCGGCGGTCGCGGTACGCACCGCCGCGGTACGCACCGCCGCGGGCGTGACCGCCATTTTCTATCTGCTTAATCACTCGAGACCTGATCATCCACAGGAGAGGACCTATACTGCAAGTGCTGCTGTGACCTCGGTCTGGAAGATACAATGGCTGCTGCGACTGGGGAAAGGGCCCCTGCCTTCACGTCTGAAGAGTTGGAGAAGCTCGTGGATGGGGTCCTCCCCCAGTATGCGCTACTCTACGGTCCTCCAGACCAACAAGTGAGTACACCGGGTGCACATGGAATGGGCTATGCCTGTGTGGATTGGGGTGGATGTAAGTTGGTGGGGTGGGGGGCGAATGAGGAGTGCAACGCCCGACAGATGAGAGCATGTGCCATATGGCAAAGTTGGTGGGGGGGGCCAATCACATCTAACATGCAGGTCATTCATGATTTCCTCCTTTCCACCCTGTACATGTCAAATAGGTCAGCGCCCATCAGAAGATCGAGATTTGGCGTGCCATCGCCAAGGAAGTCCGGAACTTGGGGGTCCACAACAGACGGGGCACCCACTGCCGCAAGAGGTGGGAGGACATCCGCCGCGGAACAAGGAAGACCGCAGAAACACTGCTGGGGATGGCCTCCCAACCTAGGAGGGGTGCCAGTCGCACCATGACCCCCCTGATGTCCCGGATCCTGGCGGTGGCCTACCCTGAATTGGATGGGCGCTTTAAGACATCACAGCAGACACAAGGGGGTGAGTATCAGCACATTCTCCTATCTTTCTGCGCAGTGGAGGCGTCTGGGTGGGGGAGGAGGGCTGTGGGTGACATTAGGCCAGGGCGCTTTCTGTAGTGTAGTCCTCTCCCTTAGGCATGGCCCTGTGCCCCCGGCCCCCACCTCGGTAGGGTGACAAGTACAGCCATTGAAGGTCCAGCATCTCCCATGTGCGCGTTTGACGTCTCTTGGCCTGTTGTCTTAGTCAGTAGTACTGAGTAGTGTACCCCGAATGCGCGGCTTAGTGCATTAGGCACCTGTGTCTGTCCTCTCCGCCAACGGTGTTGACATTGCATGCACTCAACCTGGTCTTCTTTTTTCTCCCCCCACCCTTTCTCTTCATCTTCTTGTGCATGTGTGCATTAGCATCATCAGGCGGAGGAGATTTGGCATCGGAGCACGAGGGAGCTGCAGGACACAAGGCCCCGGTGGGCCCAGGAACAGACACCGAGGGCACCAGTGATCCGGAGGGCGAGGGGAGCACCACGACGGGGACCGCTGGTGAGAGCAGCGAAAGCGACACGTCCTCGGATTGGAGCTCCCTAGGGGTGGCGGCAACATCCGTGCCCCCCGCCTCTACAGGTACAGCCGCCACCCAGCGCACCAGCCCCGCCCTCCCAGCAGCCCCTCAGTCTTCGCTCCGTGCCGGTTCGCCCAGGAAGGCGCGCGTCTCCTTCGCCCCAGGCACCTCAGCCCCTGCCCCTGTTGCCCCTGCTGCCCTCAGTGCGGAGCTCATTGACCTGGTAAGGACGCTCATTGTTGGGCAGACGACCCTTTTGAATGCCATCCAGGGTGTGCAAAGGGAGGTGCAACAGAGCAATGCGTACCTGGAGGGCATTCATTCGGGTCAGGCTGCCCATCAACGAGCGTTCACTGCTCTGGCCTCAGCACTGACGGCAGCCATTGTCCCTGTTTCCAGCCTCCCTCTTCTTACTGCCTCCAGCCTTTCTCTGTCTCCTGTTCCTCAGCCTATCCCATCCACACCATCAGACCAGCCTGCACACACCTCAACACCCAAGAGCAGCTCATCCAAACACAAGCACCACAGATCCCACAAACACTCACCCAAGCAACACCCAGATGCAGACATGCCAACAGCCACTGCCACCCCTGTGTCCCCCTCCTCCTCGTCTCCCTCCTCCCTCCCTGTGACGTCTACACTCACACCTGCATGCACCCCAACATCAGCCAGTGCTTCCATCACCACCTCACCCTCCAGGACAGTCCACACTCGTGCAGTCACCACCCCCACTGCCATTTACACGTCCCCTGTGTCCTCTCCCACTGTGTCTGTCACCCCCTCTTCCAAGACACACAAACGCAGGCAGACACCCACCCAACAGCCATCCACCTCACGACAGCCTACAGCACCAGCACCTTCACCCAATGACAGCACACCTGACTCTCCTACAACCACCTCCTCTACCTCCACTTCCATCTCCACTTCTCCTACCCTTTACCTTGGCCCTAAAAAACTTTTCCTGGCTAACCTTAACCTCTTTCCCCCCGATGAGCTCCCCCATCCATCTTCAAAGAGTCCCAAGAGCACCGCAGCCACCACCAGCCCAGCTTCGGGTGTCACTGTTGTGCCTGGGTTCTGGAGCCCACCCTTTGCCAGCAGTGACACATCGATCAGCAGCAAGGACACGTCCAGCCCCCCCCCCCGGCAAGAGGACCCGCAAAAACAAGGGCCGCCGTGCGAGGACCGACAGGGCTGCCCCCAAGGAGCAATGTGCGGCCACTTCACCACCCACACCATCTAGGGGAGGCAAGGGCCCGAGAGCCCCATCAAAGGAGCGGAAGGGCAGCAGGAGCGCGGAGAAGGTGGACCCCACATGCCACATCCCAGCTGGGAAGGAGGACACTAAGGAGGCCAGGAGTCCGTCCCCGAAGGGTCCAGAAACGTCACGGTCCGAGGGCGACTGAGCAGGGAGTCCAGGCCAGGTCTGGCTCCCTTGACCTGCTGGATGAGCACCGCTGAACAGGGCCCGCCGTGGAGAAGAGCACCGCTGAACAGGGCCCGCCGTGGAGAAGAGCACTGCTGAACAGGGCCCCGCCGTGGAGTAGAGCACCGCTGAACAGGGCCCGCCGTGGAGAAGAGCACCGCTGAACAGGGCCCCGCCGTGGAGTAGAGCACTGCTGAACAGGGCCCGCGGTGCAGAAGAGCACCGCTGAACAGTGAACAGAGCCCGCCGTGGAGATAGGCACCGCTGAACAGGGCCCGCGGTGCAGAAGAGCACCGCTGAACAGGGCCCGCCATGGAGAAGAGCACCGCTGAACAGGGCCCGCCGTGGAGAAGAGCACCGCTGAACAGGGCCCCGCCGTGGAGTAGGGCACCGCTGAACAGGGCACCTCGGTGCAGAAGAGCACCGCTGAACAGGGCCCGCCGTGGAGAAGAGCACCGCTGAACAGGGCCCCGCCGTGGAGAAGAGCACGGGCCCTTCCTTTCAAGCACCGCTCCGCTGGGCCCTTCATCTCAAGCACCGCTACGCTGGGCACCGCCGTCTCAAGCACCGCTCCGCTGGGCACCGCCGTCTCAAGCACCGCTCCGCTGGGCCCTTCCTGTCAAGCACCGCTACGCTGGGCACCGCCGTCTCAAGCACCGCTCCGCTGGGCCCTTCCTCTCAAGCACCGCTCCGCTGGGCCCTTCCTCTCAAGCACCGCTCCGCTGGGCACCGCCGTCTCAAGCACCGCTCCGCTGGGCCCTTCCTCTCAAGCACCGCTCCGCTGGGCCCTTCCTCTCAAGCACCGCTCCGCTGGGCACCGCCATCTCAAGCACCGCTCCGCTGGGCACCGCCGTCTCAAGCACCGTTTATGGTTCACTGTGCCCACCATGCCTCCTCCTTGACCAGTGGAGACTGTCATCCACCTGATGGACTGTGGCTTTGCACTCCCCAGGATGGTCCAGTGGGCAGCCCACCCACTGTAGAGACATTGAGAGACTGTGGCTTTGCACTCCACAGGATGGTCCAGTGGGCAGCCCACCCACTGTAGAGACATTGAGAGACTGTGGCTTTGCACTCCCCAGGATGGTCCAGTGGGCAGCCCACCCACTGTAGAGACATTGAGAGACTGTGGCTTTGCACTCCCCAGGATGGTCCAGTGGGCATGGTGGCTCCTCGTGGATCTGGCGTCGTGGACTCATGTGGCTGTGGTGCCCCCCCCTTCCCTTCCCCCTGAGGTGCCTGTAGTTTTTACATCTGATGCCCCTGCAGTGTTCTCTCCAAAGGACTCAGGTCTCCTGTGTGGGCTTTGCCCTTATTTCTCAAGACTTTGGCCCACGGACATGCTGAATTCGTAGGATGTGCAGGACTTGGTACTTCAGTTATACACTGATGTGTATGTCATTAGTTTTGTTGTGATTATCTTTCATGGTTGTACGATAATTTTCTGGAGCTTTTTGGTACATAAATATTTATTCCAAATATGATTATGTCCTAGCATTTTTCAGGGGTGTTTGGGTGGTGTCACTGTGACTTGGTGCTCTGCATTGGTGAGTACATAGTTGGGGGGGGGGTCGCATATGTGTGTGCCCGTAACCTTTCGTCCTCCCCCTCCCGTGTGTCGTAGGTGCAGTACTCACCGTTGTCGTCTGCGCCGGACTTCGTACTCGTGGTAGATGAGAAGGTAGACGAGAGCAGGTAGGATGTTTAATTCGGGTTCCATGCTGTCCTCCTTCCTCCTGGAGTGCGTAGTGGTGAGCGTTTTACCGTCCGTAGTCTGTTTCCGCCGTGTTTTTATCGGCGGTGCTCCCGCCCCGGAAAAGGTGGCGTATTGGTGAGTTGGAATAGTGTGGGCGGTACATTGTCTGCCGCCTGTCTGTTGGCGGTGACCGCCGCGCTGTTTGTTTGTACCGCCGTGGCGGTCGGAGTGTTAAGGTGGCTGTCTGTGTTGGCGGTTCCCGCCAGGCTCAGAATCCCATTTTTTTTACCGCCAGCCTGTTGGCGGGTTGGCCGCCGCTTTAACACCGACCGCCAGGGTTAGAATCACCCCCTTAGTGTTCTTAATTGCACATTGGCGTATATGAACAAATACGTATTGTCAATGAATGTGTATGTTAAGTATAGCAACCTTTACTTACCTTTACAAACATGTCAAACAGTATTCTGTAGTCAATATTTTGGCCACAACATCATGTCAGGTTAATATTTAAATCACACCCCAGTAGTAAACACTTGAGGCCATTGGGCTACAAGGGCTCTGTGTGGTCAAGGGTTTGAAATATTCCTGTTGCTAGTGCTACGCCCAGCCCAAAAGTGCCTTTTTTATCAGGAGAAGTGTGGTCTCCTGGGTGGTAGGAATTTTGTGGACCTGCACAGATTTGCAAACTTTTCCTCAGAAAAGTGAGAGGCGTATGATTTTTGATAAATTTTGAAGTTTGCAAGGCATTTTGGGTGAAAAATATAGAATTCACCCAAGGCACACCACCCTAGACTTCCCAAGTTGTTTAGTTTTCAAAAATGCCTGAAAGTGGCTGGTTTCCCTGCATGGCGGAAGAGTGTGGGGGCAAATACCACATCTACCCTCCTTGCCGAATCAGGTCATATTTTTGACAGGAAATAATGATGTCTCCATGTTGTGTTTTGGGGGGCTGTTGTGTCACAGGTGCTAGGCTGAGTCACTCAAGTAGCATTGAATATTTTTTTGGTAAGCCTTGAAGTTTACAAGAACTTCTTCGTGAAAAAACGTCATGAAATAAACAAGTCACACCACCCTAGACATCTAGGTTTTGAAGGTTTCCCTTGGTCGTGGCCAAGCCAGGGTTAAAATTCCACAGCTAACTAAACTGCAAAAAAAAGGCATCAGTTTCGATCAGTGCAATGGGATGTCTCCATGTCTTGTTTGAGCTGTTTTGTGTAGAGCGTGTCTGGCCTAACCACGGACGTTTTGTAGTGAGGAGTGTGGGAATGCTGTGTGTTACGAGTTTCCATGGATCCCTGCACGTTCTGTATATTTCTGTCATAGAAATGTAAGTAGAATAGGTGTTTTTAGCCAAAGTTTGAGTTTTGCCTGGCCTTGTGGGTCAAAGAATGTTGTGAGATTCATATGACTCACATGATGCTGGACTCCCCTGCTTGTCTAGTTTTCAAAAAAGTCTGGGTTTGGGATGTTTTCCTGGGTGGCGACTGACCTAGGCCCCAACTTCAGCAACTATCCACATTTAAAAAATATATACTTTGCTGAGTGAAATGTGTTGTCTCCAGGTCACATTTAGGGGTGTTTTGTTATGCAGATTTTAGGCGGAACCACACAGATGGGGTATTATTTTTAATGGGTGACATGTGGGAACACAGATTAGTAGAATATTTGTTATTGCCAAATGGATTTCTCTGGATTTTTGGCTTCCAAATATAAACAAGTGTGAGGGAAAGAAGACATTTAGCAAAATGTCCTCTTAATCACAAATTCAAAAGGGTACAAATAACCACTGTTCCTGAATTCAGCATTTTGTGCACATTTCATAAATGCATCTGTTACATTCAGGTGTATTTTTCATTCATTATATTTTTACTATATGAACTGCTGCACGCTGTGCACAATGAAAAATCATTACTTGCTCCAGCTCAGTAGTGGCTCTGGATATCATGTATGTTTGAAGATTCTCCAAAACCCTATACTGCTCTGCGACCAGACAGGCCCGTCAGATGTAAGAGTATATTGCTTTGGTATATCAGCTCTTGTGACATTTAATTTATTTGGGAAAACGTATGGGATCTACACAATTTACCCATGCTGAAATTATTTTGTCTGCCTTTCAGACATATATAGCTTTTCTGGATAAACTACGTGTTTCACACCTGTTTCTAAGACAAACTGAAAGTAGGTTGAAACTACAAAAAGAGCATGAAAAATTGGCCACCGGTTACACAAATACAAAAACTGTGGTAAGAAATGTTTTTGATACAATTCTGTTTGTTTCTGAACGCTGGGAAGGTGGTGATACTAGTAGGCTGGAAAAAGTACTAAATACATGGAATTATCTGTATGTGGGATGTCTCTACTTTATGATCCTGAGGGTGAAGCAAATCCATGAGCCGATTCCACTGGCATACTCCCCTTCTTGTTGAGCACTTCCTTTACAAGTTAAAGAATTATCCACTGCCAACCACATTTAAAGCAAGCCCTAAGTTTGTTACTTAGTCTTGTGAGCATGAGATCAACAGTGAAGAATTTGACTCATTACTCATCAATATGACGACCAAGAACTACGACACGATGATAACTCCAATAATAACTCCAATAAGTCGGCAACAGATGAAAACCAGTAATTTAAGTACACCTTTTAAAACATTACCTTTTACCTCTGTCACTCTACTCTAAACTAACATGTCAGCACACTGCTGATGAGACTCTGCTTATTAAGAGTGCAAGGAGTTGCCGGCTGGGCGCCTGGAACCCTGTCACATTCAGGTCAGGTCGTATTGTCCCCACTGTCTCCTATATTTATTGACCTAGAATTTCATTTTTCGAGGTTTCAGTTGGCTCAGTAATTGACTCTATTTGCATGTTCTGGAACAATATCTTGTTTCACAGATTTTAAATAGTTTAAGGCAATGAAATGTTACTTTGCATATTTATTTTTTAGGTGAAATGATTCAGGACAAAACCTTGCTACAATGTCTCACACCTACTAAATATTCCTGTTTAGAAATTTCAGTGCATACAATTGGCAGTTTTTGCATGCACTGTTGCGTGTCCTTTTCAAATAAATTCATTTGATTACATTTGAATGTGTCCGTGGAAGTCATCTTTGTTTCTAACTCCAATTTTTCGATCTCATAGTGGGAAGCAATGATTCAAGTCACATGGTTGTCTCATGTAAGAAACACTAGGTCTACCCTGAATTCCAGGGCAAAAACTGGATAATTACAAATGTAATATCAACAGACCTGCCAACTCACACAGTGTCACTGTGTGACACACGATATTGTCTTGCATCACACAGTCACCATGTGAGGAGCCAATATCAAATGGTTGCATGGAAAACGATGGGAAAAAAACAATAAACAATGATTTTCAGCTTAGTTTCAAAGCTTTTAACTGCTGATTTCCATTAATGGGTGTGAAAACACCCGAGGACATCGGCAACAGTCTCAGCAAGCTTTTGGTTTTGAGAGGAAGAGGTTTGGGGCCGGGTGGTGGTGGCGGTAGGTGCCTAAGTGCCTCTTAGGTGCTTCTCGGCATAATGCCAGGCCCCCTTCGAGGCCCTGCTCCCTGCTCACACTGTGAAACTTTGAATGAAGTTGTCAGGTCTGTATCAAAAACTGTTCTGTATGGTTAATTTCTAATGAATTAGTAACATTCTGAAACTGCTTTTGATAGGTCTGATATGATTTACAGTAGCTACAACAAACAGAATAGTCCAGTGCTAGACCTTAAGTATGCATTATGTTTTATTTATAATAGACCAGCAAATTATCAAGGAGTGACAACGGCACAGTTATTTGTTCTCAGTGCTGGGAACATGTGATTCAAAGACAGTTAATATTTGAAATACTGAAAGAACATTATGGCACAAGCGGTAAAAGTCTGTTGTGCCAAATGAAATCTTTCAAAAACTATGTGGTTAAAGCATTGGTCACTCCCACTTCCAAATCTACTCGTTCTCTTTGTCTGATTGAGTTATCACACTAACAATGACTACCACTGTCTTGTGAGGCTGATCAATAGCAAACTCAATATTCGAACTATTACTCACCCATCCTGAATGAGGTAGTACTTCAACATCTCATCAATTTTAGAAGATGGTGTGGCGAAGCAGCTCTCAACCATGGACTCCAGGCCATTCACACGCATCAGGGGCTCAATACCAAAATACAGCGAGTCTCGTAGCTTCAGCACAGGGAGAGTCTCCCTGTAGGGCTCATCAAAGTCTTTGTCCTTGAAGATCTCGAGGGCAAAAGGGAAGGTCCCTTTGTTGCGTCCCATGATCTCTAGCGGGGTGTTCTTGAGGTTGGGCACATATCCTTCTGTGATGACGTATGTACGAGGAAACTCACAGGTAATAGGAATCAGCAACTTACTGGTGCGGATGATAATGTCACCATTGCTACCTGGTGTCTGCTTTGGCATTCCAGTCACCAGATTGCTAGCAATTATTTTATCGCTCACCACCTGGAAAAGAGGAAGCAGGATAGAATGAAAAGTAGGAAGAACAGAAGGTAGACACAGATAAAAATGAATTCTTTTTTGTTTTAATCTGCATAAATCCTTCAAATGTTTGGCAGGGAGTTTATTTTTAAGGCTGCCTTACACCAGGAATTTGGGGTAATCAGTGAAATAAGAGTATGGAACGTGCATAATCTATGAATTCTTACATTTTCTCTTTAAGTTTTTCTTTGGAGCGTCCCAGGGTTGTATGGAAGAGGAGTAATTAGAAAAATTCCAGGCTAATGTGGTGAAAAATCACTCAGGATTAACTCTGTGTGCCTTCACAAGTAGCTCTGTAAGTGCATTACCAAATATATTCGCACACCTAAGGTATAGCTGAAATGTCCCGGCATAACTGTTTCAGAAAGTGTAAGAAGGAGACAACATCACAGCAGATTTCACAGGGTTTCGGAGCAGAGTTAAAAAAGGACATATTCCAGAAAAATTGTTGAGTGATAGAAGAAAGATTTTCTAAATTTAATTAAAAAAGATGTATAATTTCCTAAACTAGCATTTTTACTCAGCGAATGAAATATTCTAATTTAGGGCAAATAAAAGAGTTGTAAACTGTTTTTTAAGGAAATCTTATACTCATAAGATTGTTGTTATGACTGTCACCAGTTACACCGATTTTGATATAGTTGTAACATACAAGAGCTATAAGTTGCTCCGATTTTAGTAACTCAGGCCCAGTCATCCTTGTAGAGCTCTCTACTTCTCTTTGTAGCTCGGCCCCTGGCATAGCACATATTTAAGCAAAAAAACATTGAGAATACACACGTCGACCACCGTGCCACACGTTTTCAAGGTAAAGTTGATGTTGACATGCGTGCCATTGGACACCCCTCTGCAGGAAGAGTTTGACAAAAACAACTCCAGTCCTCCAACTAGATCCTTTGGGACAGCCACCTCGATGCTGCTCGACTTACACAGCACTGGAACTGCAAAAAAAGCAAAAGCAAATATTAGCGATGGACTCAATTGTGAAAATGCATATACCTGAATATTATGCAAAAATATTATTTTCAAGCCCTCTATTGAAATATAGTATCGGTTAGTGACTATTTGCCCTTTCTGGGAGTAAACTGAAGCTAAAGCAAAAAGGTCACTGTTAGAAATGGGGTCTTTGGTTGACAGTCAGGTTACCCCCTGTTCAAGCAAGGACCCTCACTCTAGTAAGGGTAAAAGAGAATCACCCTCAGCTAACCCCTGCTTACCCCCTTGGTAGATTGGCAGAGCAGTAGGCTTAACTTCAGAGTGCTAGGTATAAAGTATTTGTACCAACACACACAGTAACTTAATGAAAAAATTACAAAATGACACAACACCAGTTTAGAGAAATAGGAAATATTTATCTAAACAAAACAAGACCAAAACGACAAAAATCCACAATACACAAGTCAAGTTATCAATAAAAATGCAAAAAGAGTCTTTAACTCACTGCTAGCGTGAAAATGTACCTGGTGTGCGTCAAAAATAACTCCGCACGGCGGTACGTGAGTCAGAGATCCAGCCGCACGATGATCCGAAATCCCCGCAGCGCAGGTTGTGATCTCCCAGCCTCCGTCAGCAAAGCTGCACGTCGGTTTTCCTGCTCCGTGCGTCAATTCTTCGGTCACCTTTCCTGCAAGCGTCGTTTTCTCAGCTGCGGAGCCGGCGGTGCATCGTTTTATCAGCCGCAGAGCGGAGTCGCGTCAATCTTTTCCCCGCACGGCGCTCTGTGCATGGATTTCCTTGTCTTTAGGCTGCCAGCTTCTCCTTTCAGGGTCCCAGGAACTGGATGGGCACCACAGGGCAGAGTAGGAGTCTCTCCAAAGACTCCAGGTGTTAACAGACAGAAGTCTTTGCTGTCCCTTAGACCTCAAACAACAGGAGGCAAGCTCTAGATCAAGCCCTTGGAGATTTCTTCTCAAGATAGAAGGCACACAAAGTCCAGTCTTTGCTCTCTTACTCTGGCAGAAGCAGCAACTGCAGGATAGCTCCACAAAGCACAGTCACAGGCAGGGCAGCTCTTCTTCCTCAGCTATTCTGCTCTTCTCCAGGCAGAGGTTCCTCTTGGTTCCAGAAGTGTTTCTAAAGTCTGTGGTTTTGGGTTCCCTTCTTATACCCAATTTCTCCTTTGAAGTAGGGCTACTTCAAAGTAAAGTCTCCTGTGAATGTGAAATCCTGCCTTGCCCAGACCAGGCCGGAGACACTCACCAGGGGGTTGGAGACTGCATTGTGTGAGGGCAGGCACAGCCCTTTCAGGTGTGAGTGACCACTCCTCCCCTCCCTCCTAGCACAGATGGCTCATCAGGATATGCAGGCTACACCCCAGCTCCCCTTGTGTCACTGTCTAGCGTGAGGTGCAACCAGCCTAACTGTCAAACTGACCCAGACAGGGAATCCACAAACAGGCAGAGTCACAGAAATGGTATAAGCAAGAAAATGCTCACTTTCTAAAAGTGGCATTTTCAAACACACAATCTTAAAATCAACTTTACTAAAAGATGTATTTTTATATTGTGAGCTCAGAGACCCCAAACTCCACATGTCCATCCGCTCCCAAAGGGAATCTACACTTTAATAAGATTTAAAGGTAGCCCCCATGTTAACCTATGGGAGGGACAGGCCCTGCAACAGTGAAAAACGAATTTAGCAATATTTCACTGTCAGGACATATAAAGCACATTACTATATGTCCTACCTTAACCATACACTGCACCATTCCCTTGGGGCTAACTAGGGCCTACCTTAGGGGTGTCTTACATGTAAGAAAAGGGAAGATTTAGGCCTGGCAAGTGGGTACACTTGCCAAGTCGAATTTACAGTTAAAACTGCACACACAGACACTGCAGTGGCAGGCCTGAGACATGATTACAGAGCTACTTATGTGGGTGTCACAACCAGTGCTGCAGGCCCACTAGTAGCATTTGATTTATAGGCCCTGGGCACCTCTAGTGCACTGTATTAGGGACTTAGTAATAAATCAAATATGCCAATCATGGATAAGCCAATTACATACACATTTTGTAAAGGAGCACTTGCACTTTAGCACTGGTTAGCAGTGGTAAAGTGCCCAGAGTAACAAAAACAGCAAAATAAGAGTCCAGCACACATCAACAACCTGGGGAACAGAGGCAAAAAGTTAAGGGAGACCACACCAAGGATGAAAAGTCTAACAGTCACCTATGGTAAAAGGTAAATAAAGGCCTCAAATCAACTAAGTAAGAGTTAAAGTTGAATACAAGGACAATCCTCACAGAGCCATTGATGCACTGACAATAGACAGTACTTCGTGGCAAGTTAAAATAGAGCCTTGTTTGTATACTTATGTATTTGGAGGATTTTGTATGGTGCAGTGTGTTAGTGGTGTTAGGAATATATCTGATTTGGTCATTGAGTTGTACTTTAGGCGTTAAACTTGAGGATGATGGTGTGATAACATGTACTGTAAGATTCACAGCCGAGTGTAGGGACTCTGGCTGGATCACAATGATGGGTGCTGACTGAAGGTCCTGTATGAATGAATGTGGTGTCCTGTTGCATCTAGCCAGCAGTTAAAAGGATCCCTGAGGAGGAAGATTTGCAGACCTTTTCTGAAAGGATAATATCTCCATAGCAGTCTAAGGGTTGGGTTTGGATTGCTTAAGAAAGTTGGCCTGAGGGCGGCCAGGAATCTACTGCAGTCTTATTATAATTTGAACCATATCTGGCAGATTAGATGTACTTGGCTGAAGAAGAGCTTCAAGCCAACATGTAGTTAGGAGCCATCATATGAAGGTAATTTGTCAGAAGAGCCCAAAAAGCTTTGAGAGGGGTATGACAATGTGGAAATTAATCCTCTGCTCCTCCAGGAGTCAGTGAGATGAATTCAAGGCTTGGGTGTGGGTTTTCACTTCTGTATCTGTAAACATATTATTGATACTTTATTTTGTAGTCCCTGAAATGTCTGGATCAGAGCTTTCACATGAATTTTGCATGCTAGTTTCAAGGCGATGTTGTAAGGTATACAAGGAGATCAGAGCAAAGCAGTTTGATGATCTTAGTGTGTTGAGTTGGTAGCTTATTGTCTTGATCGCTGTGTTGGTGTGCATGGTGAAGGATAGCTTGATATTGAGTATGATTCACAGGTTCCCGGCCCTAGCCAGAAGGTTGCAGGTATCACCCGATGTCTATGATAAAGAGTGAGAGTTGGTGATTTTGTTAACCTTGCTCAATATCTGCACCTCATAGTTACTGCCATTAAGCATAGGCAGCTTTCAGTATCCAGAGGTGGGTATGTTCCAGGGCTATCATATACACACAAAAAAATGTAGACAAGCTTCACACCACAATAGCGCAGCATGGCCTTTATTTCAAAGCAACCAATCCCCTGTGTAGGAAACAATTATTAAAAAGAAAGTTGCTCTGTCTTCCCCTCAAATGATGACTGGTTCATAAATGCCTCAAAGTGTGTGTCCCGTTACAGTAGGGGGCGATGATTAGACTTGATACTCCAACTGTAGTACTGAGACCACTTTTAAAATTCACCATAAAATGACACAGGCATACATATAGTGAAGTAGGGGTGGGCGGTGAGCTCCGCTCTGCTGGCAGAGCTAACAGAGTTTTTGGCACTCCGCTTGGTGCACGGAGTTTACCCAAAAACTCCGCTAGCCCCCCAGCAGAGCGCAGCTCACATGTGCACTGCAGCCCAGTTATGGACCACACAGCGTAAGTGCAGACAGTCTGTGCTGTGTAGCCCAAAAATGGGTTGCACTCTCGGCCTGGCGTTGGTGCGGCAGCATGGAGCTTCTTCCGCACTAGCTCTGGACCGGATCCAGCAGGGGGCAGAGAGAGGCAGAGTGCGGTTGACAACGAAGACCCAGTTGAGTCTTCTTTTTTTTCCTTTTTTTCCCACTGTGCACACTTGTGCACAAGAGGCCTGAAATGGTAGCTTTTTCTGGCAATAGCCCTGGCCTGGATTTAGGCCAGGGCCATTGGCAGCGAAAGCTGCAGTTTCAAACCTCTTGTGTATCGGCCTGCCCAGGCATCTTGTGCACCAGCGTGCCCCGTGTGCAGTGCTCCCTCTTATATTTCTCTTTATTTCACTAAGTAAATATTTTTGTTGGCCATCACACACATTCATGCTTCCTCTTGTTACAGGGTGTGATGGCCCCACCTCCCGTCTTGGCATTGCAGCCTTTTCATTCTTTTGGTGGTCCATAGCAATGTGTCCACACTACACCAGTGAAAAGACTGTGGGGGTCATTCCAACTCTGGCGGGCGGCGGAGGCCGCCCGCCAGAGTTCCCCCTCCAGAACACCGCTCCGCGGTCCAAAGACCGCCGCAGTGATTCTGTGTTTCCCGCTGGGCTGGCGGGCGACCGCCAGAAGGCCGCCCGCCAGCCCAGCGGGAAACCCCTTCCCACGAGGAAGCCGGCTCCGAATGGAGCCGGCGGAGTGGGAAGGTGCGACGGGTGCAGTTGCACCCGTCGCGAATTTCAGTGTCTGCTAAGCAGACACTGAAATTCTTTGTGGGGCCCTCTCACGGGGGCCCCTGCAGTGCCCATGCCATTGGCATGGGCACTGCAGGGGCCCCCAGGGGCCCCACAACACCCCATACCGCCATCCTGTTCCTGGTGGGCGAACCGCCAGGAACAGGATGGCGGTATGGGGTGTCGGAATCCCCATGGCGGCGCAGCAAGCTGCGCCGCCATGGAGGATTCCTGAGGGCAGCGGAAAACCGGCGGGAGACCGCCGGTTTTCCCTTTCTGACCGCGGCCAAACCACCGCGGTCAGAATACCCTTGAGAGCACCGCCAGCCTGTTGGCGGTGCTCTCGTGGTCGCTGACCCTGGCGGTCAATGACCGCCAGGGTCAGAATGACCCCCTATGTTTAGAAAGGCACCAAAGGTTTCATGTTTCGTTTGTTCTTGTGCCTCTGCTCGGGTATACTTAATTGATGTTTTCCAAGTCATTTTATCTTCCACTCCTATTTTACAAATAATTGGCTCTGTGTGTGTTTTGGACCCTCAGCACACACACTCATCCACTTTCAGTCTTTCTTATTCTAGAGTCCTCTAAACAGTGCTGCAGCTGCTTCTCTGGTTTCATTGGTAAATCCTCATTCTTAATCTCATTGGCAGTGCTGCTTGCTCCTTGCTGCTTCTCTGGTCCTATCAGTAATTTCTCATTCTAAGCCCTCTAGACAATGCTGCAAGCTGCTTCTCTGGTCCCATTGGTAATTCCTAATTTTAAGTCCTCTAGGCAAGACTGGCAGCTGCCTCTTTGGTCCCAGTGGTAATTCCTCATTCTAAGCAATCTGGACAGTGCTGCTATCTACTTCTCTGGTCCAAGTGGTAATTCCTCATTCTTAGTCCTGTAGACATGCTGATGCTGCTTCTCGGGTCCCAGTGGTAATTCCTCATTCTACGTCCTCTAGACAGTGCTGCTTCTCTGGTCCCTATAGTAATTCCTCATTCTTAGTCCTGTAGCCAATGCTGCTGCTGCTTCTATGGTCCAAGTGGTCATTCCTCATTCTAAGCCCTCTAGATTGGGCTGCAGCAGCTTCTCTGGTCCGAGGGGTAATTCCTCATTCTTAGTCCTCTAGGAAGTGATGCTAGCTGCTTCTCCGATCCCCTCGGTAGTTCTTCATTCTAAGTTCACTAGACAGTGCTGCAAGCTGCTTCTCTGGTCCCATGACAATTCCTTATTCTATGTCCTCTAGGAAGTGCTGCTAGCTGCTTCTCTGGTCTCAGTGGTAATTCCACATTTTAAGTCCTCTAGACAGTGCTGCTAGCTGTTTCTCTGGTCCCAGTGGTAATTCCTCATTCTTAGTCCTGTAGTCAATGCTGCAGCTGCTTCTGTGGTCCCAGTGGCGCAGTGAGCATGGGACCTATGTCTGGGCATACCCTTCCCACTTAGAGCAACAGGAGCAAAAAGAGCAGATGATGGACAGTGGCACAGAGAGCACTGGATTCAAACTAGCCTAGCTGATGAGGGGTCTCAGGATGAATGTTTCCAGTCCAGGGAGGACCTGGCCTGGCAGTTCGGGCTGGTCTGTTCTCATGGGGAGGAAGCTCAAGACTGATTGGCATATGGCTGGGTCCAAACTAGGGTGGTGTGGAGGGCAAAATAACAAAGGATTAAACACAGATCTTTGTGACTGGGGATGAATGCATGCATTGTTCAATATTACGTCCATCATCTGTTATTCTTGCCACTAGTAGGCCGGCAGCACTGATTGTGATTGTGCCACCTTCCTAAGTAACCCATCAGATGTGTCTCAGATCTGCCATCACAGCCCTTATGTGCATTTTTTAAACTGCCATTTCGACCTGGGAAAATAAACCTTTTGTCAGACCCAAATCTTTCTTTTTCATACATGCAAGTCACCCCTGGGGTTGGCTCTGATCAAGCCCGGATGGCAGAGTGCAGTGCATTTAAAAAGTAGGACATAGTTCCATAACCCCGTTCCAGTGGTGTACAGGTCACTTCTGATACTTGGGGATAAAGATTGCCTTTTTCTAACTTCAGGCTTGAGACATTACTATCATACCACTTGTTGTCAGTGCCAGGACCAACATGGCCCACTGGGCCGCTCTACCTCTTAATGTTGCTGGCAGGGGAGCACTATTTAGAATGATCTTGCTACCTATTTTCCTTTACAACTTACAACACCATCCTTACCCCATTCCCCCTCCTTCGGCACGCTACAATCTGAGGTGACACATTTTATTTGGTCAGACAGCCCTCAATGAATATCCTTCCGCAAGTGCATGCTACACCCATACGATGGTAAGTTGGGGTTCTCCGACCTTGACTTATATTATTAGTCTAACCACCTTCTCCCCATCACTGATATGTTCTTCACAGACTGTGGGACCCTGCATAGCATCAGAACTCAGCAAAATGGAATGCCACAGCACTCTATATAGGCGCTTTTGACGTGTCACCCCCACGAAACTGCCCACAGTCACCAGTTTGATTCTGCTTGCTTGACACCTGTCTCTGTAATGGACCAGATGGGACGCGCATTTGGAGGGCGGCGGAGGCGGCACCATTTGTTTCTTGAAGGGCAGGAGCCCTTTAAAACTACCCTAGCGCTCCCGCCTCGCGGACGCGCATTTGGAGGGCGGCGGAGGCGGCACCATTTGTTTCTTGAAGGGCAGGAGCCCTTTAAACCTACCTTAGCGCTCCCGCCTCGCGGGACGCGCATTTGGAGGATGCCGGAGGCGGCACCATTTGTTTCTTGAAGGGCAGGAGCCCTTTAAAACTACCTTAGCGCTCCCGCCTCGCGGGACGCGCATTTGGAGGGCGGCGGAGGCGGCACCATTTGTTTCTTGAAGGGCAGGAGCCCTTTAAAACTACCCTAGCGCTCCCGCCTTGCGGGACGCGCGCGGGCGGCGCCAGGGCGAAGCCCGGGCCAAGGGCGGGCCCGTCCTGCGCCCGTCCGGCGACCAGAGGAGGCTGGGCTGGGCCACACCATTTTCATCTTGATACTGAGGTCGGTGACTAGCGGTCGAACGCACTGTAATCGTCAGGACATCATACCGCCATAGGTGAGCAGCATTTGTGCCCTTCTGTCGTCCTAGCTTCTCCAGCAAGGCCCTTGTGGGGCGGAAACAGGGTGGGAACAGGGGAGGAAAAGCACCTATAGGAAAAGACTGACAAAAAATACCGGCTGGATAATAAGAGTCCAAATAGTCACAATGGGTAGACGGAAGGGGGGGGTTACTCTTGGAAAAGGCCGGTAACAACAAGACCCTAGATGGATTTCTCCAAAAAGCGGTTGGGGCATTAGAAAAGGAAATCGAAATGGTGGAACGCCGTCTAACTGCCCCCCCACTGACGGGAGTTAATTGCCTATCCCTATCCCCACCGCAAATTCCAGCACAATCCCTCCATCCACCCGATTTACAGCCTGCCTCAGCTATCTCACCTCTAACTACCCAAGAGTCTGCTGTGGAGACCCAGGAAAATGTTACACAGCCTCCAGAACTTACACAGCCTCTCTTAGATAGGTCTGTACCCAACCCAGAGCACAACACAAAGGGCAAAAGAAAACGAGGTGAGGCAAACCTAAAGAACGAACGGGCCCGCATCTTGAATTCCCCCAATCATGTCGCACCAACTCGGAACAAGGACTATATATTAGCCCAAGCATCTATCAATGACCACCCAGAAATTGATTATATATTTGAACATATAAAAGACGAGCTCTCCAAAAGGCTACACCCTATAACAACTCGCCTGCAAGCCATTGAGGAGAAACTAGAAGGTTTTATTAAGTCCAAGCAGATGACCATCCCTCCCTCACCGGACTTGCAGTATTCCCGCCGAATTCTTCCCCCGAGCCTTCCAGGCAATAGTGCCAGTAGCCTTCCCCTACCATTGGGCATGGATCATAACCCTCCAATGAACTGCCCTGATCCTTTATACCAACCAGTGAGGGCTCCAACTGTTAGGTTGGTCAATGCCTCTAAAGTCAAGTGTTCTAAGACTGCCTCTCCCTTTTCGAGGGGGAATGACGGAGCTGCTTCTTCCATTAATATGGGTACAAAATCCTACAAAGATACCCCTGATCAGAACTACCCATCAACAGATCGGATGTATAGGGATCAAGGAACTAATCCGAGAACTTTACATCTACCGCCAGAAGCCTGCCCATACGTTCTTGTTATCACGAGTGTTCCCAAACTTAAAACCAACATTCCCGAAACATTTACAGAACTGAAAAATAAGGTCATTCATTGGCTACACAGTAACGCTAGATTTGCATTCCATATGGTACCCTCAATATTAATGGTGAGGAGGGTGGGTTGGGTGGGTCCACTCAAGAACCCTGGCACGGGGGATTGTATTGTTATAAATTTTGATTCACCCACCCTTGTCCAGCAGCTCTCTTTGAATGTGTGCAAATCCAACCCTCTAGGGGGAGAAGTATCTCTGTGTAGACTCCAGGCTTTCTACCCTCATAAAGTTTTACCAGCTATTAAGGGGACGCCAATGCCACCCAGAGGTGCTACTAGTTCGCAGATGCAGCTTGACCCCCAGTTGGGACATAGCTCCCTTTCACCGTCTCTTTCTGAAATTGATTGACTAAAAATCAGCCCTGCGCATGGACCATCTAAGCCTCAAGGAACTAGAAATTGGGATAAGAATTATCCTATAGCCGGAAATATTGAAACACAAGGAATAGGATTAGGCAATCCTGAGGCTGATCAGATTCTTACCGTAGACATCAGAGACTCCACGCTAACCCTCACACTAGCCCAGATAGAACCCCCTAGGATGGAAAACAGTCCCCCTCTTTCCCTCTGTGATCAGAGTTTGGAGATCTGTATTTGGGGAGCTAGTAAGGAGGGTAAGGCGCATGAGATCAACCCAGCCCCGGATTTAATAGGTCCCAGTAACTACGGGTCCTCTCCACCAGTCCGGGCATTCGAATCGACTATGCCAGGCCCCGATCCAAATGGGGCAAGTAATATCTTAGGGGATAACGTAGCGGAAAACCCAACTGAGGCCAGTCTAGCTATGATTCAAAGGGGTACTAAACCTCCCCATGGCACTTCATTTGGAAGAGGGCACTCTACGGCCAAAACTCCCCAAGATAAAATAGACGGTTTAGACACAGTTCTTAGCTGGAACATTGCAGGGTTGGAGGATAAAATGAGTATCCCTCAATGGGGCAAATTTATAGATGAACACAAAATATGCCTTTTTCAAGAAACGTGGGCACTGGAGCCCAAATATAGAATTGGTTTCAAAAGCTATTGGGTCCCAGCAAGTAAGGCGAACTCCGGGAGGCCCTTACGCAGGCTGCTCATATGGCTTAGCAGCGCCCTCAAATGCCGGATTGAAATAGTAGATATGGGCTGTCCCGATCTGATGGGTTTATCAATACCATCTCTTAAGGAGAAACCGCTCCTAATAATTAACATCTATAACAGGAGCTTGGGTAGTAAATATGAGTCAGATGCATTGACTATTTTGGATAGTTTCCTTTCCTGCAAATCCTCCTCCCATTTTATTCTTATCGCAGGGGATTTTAATGTTACTTTTGAACCCTACTCGTTGGCCCAGGAACTATACAAAGAAGAGGACGCTTATTGGGGCATTCCCCAACTGGTGTCAAGCAAAAGACCGAGAATGAACAGACTAACACATCAAGTTGTGGACATTACACTGGCACATGGCCTTCGGGCCTGTAACGGTCATTCCCGCTCGGACCTTGACCTTCATCCTACATTTAGGCGTGGAACCCAGAAGAGCCAGATAGACTATATTTTGCTTGATATTCGGCTGTGGGGTCATATGGTTGACATGAACATTGTAGAACACGAGGAAAGTGATCATGAGCCACTGATTCTATCGCTTAGGAGTCTATTACCTCTACTTGAAGCCCCTTGCCCCAAGATTTACGAGCAGCAGCTCGCATTGACAAATAATAGACGTAACGTCAAATGGGAATTTGTGAGCACTGACAGGTATAATGACATCTGTGTATAGCCAGTTGGCTGATCATATGGAGCGTATACCCCTGCTTTTAGAAGATAGTGAAGGGCTTATAGCAGCCCACACACAACTATTTAATTCTTTAAAACACCTTTTCACCAAAGAGATTGCCAATAAAGCAAAAAAGAAGTGTAATGCAAGGTGGTTCAGTGCCGCATCCAGGGAAGCACAGCAGAAACTATTGAGAGCTTTAGGAGGGGGCCAGACAGAGCATATAAGGGAAGCAAGGAAAGATTACAAACAGGAACTAAGTAGAGCCCGCAGGAGATGGGATGAACTCAGATGGGCCTCCCTCCTGGAGTCTGCAAAAGCTAATGATACCTCGAAATTCTGGAAACTGGTGGCAGATGCTAGTGAAGAACCTAATCGTTCGCCTGGTGCCTCAATACTCCCTGTAGAGTGGACAGATCACTTTGCCCGATTATACTCTGGGACTACAGGTGTTACTGCCAGGGAATTGAACCATATTATGACCTCTGAGACCTTCCCAATCAAATTCACCCTGGCAGAAACCAAGGCTGCGATTGCCTCACTGAAATGGGGAAAGGCCCCCGGCCTTGAAAAAATCCCAGGTGACCTGTACAAGACAAGTCCAGATATATGGGCCCCATACCTGAAACTGGTCTCTAATGCAGTAGCTGCAGGAGCGCCTGTCCCGAGCTCCTGGATGGGAGCGGAGATAGTTCCCATCTTCAAGAAAGGCAGCCCCTCTGACCCTGCCAACTACCGTCCAATCTCCTTACTTGATAATTTCCCAAAAATGTTTGCAAAGCAAATCCTGTTCAATCTAGAAGAATGGATTCTAGAAACCAATGCCATTTCCGACTTGCAAGCAGGGTTTAGGCCAGCAGTCAGCACTATAGATCAAGTCTTAAGATTCCTAACAATCAAATGGAAGACTGTGGAAGCAGGAGGGGGTAACCTATTTGTAGTCTTCGTTGACCTTAGAGCCGCATTTGATCTGGTCCCCTGGAATCAGTTATGGCTGACATTAGCCAACATGGGCATCCCAAATGGTCTTTTGAAACTTATGGCCCGATTACACGAGAACACTTACGCACAAATTAGGAGCGGTAAGGATGGCGACCTAACAGATCCAGTTGCCATTGAAAGAGGAGTCAGACAGGGCTGTGTCCTAGCCCCTACCCTTTTTCTCCTATACATAAATAATTGTATTAACTATTTAGCAAACTGCACCAGTGACTCCCCAAAGTTGGCCGGGAACAAAGTGCCATGCCTACTTTATGCGGATGACACTATCTTGCTGGCCAAAACACCCATGGTAATCCAAAATCTGGTTAACCAGTTTTATGTATTTTGCAGAGATTACGGGCTGGATATCAATGCCAAGAAAACAAAACTTATGATATATAGTGCCCCGAATAAGAAGCTAAAAGCAAATATAATGATGGATTCAGTCCTCTTGGAGAGGGTAACGGAATACAATTATCTGGGCATTAGACTATCTGATAAGGGCAGCTGGGACACAGCCATAAGGAAAGGGGCACTCATTATCAGCCAAAGAAGTGGAGTGCTAGAACGGAAGGCCAGCACCGCAGTAAGCCCCACTTTGATCCTTATTTCTGAAATCTATAAAGTCCAAATCCATGCCGCTGCCCTGTATGGAGCGGAACTTTGGGGATCATACAGACAACTGGGCACCCTCCAAACCAAAGAAAACAACTTCCTCAGACACATATCTAGGCTAGGGAAGGGCACGCCGTTGCTCCCCCTAAGATTAGACCTGGGTATAAACAGCATCAAAGATACAGCATGCTTAAGGCCACTTCTATATTGGGTTCGACTATGGAAAACGGAAGAACTCGAACCCTTTAGGACAGCAGTTAAAGATCTAATACCACCTTTCCAGGGATGGGAAAAAGTTTGCTGGTTGAGGGAGATTAAATCAGCCTGGGTCAAGTTGGGCTTCTCCCACTACTGGGAGAATCCTGAGATGATTCCTGCTAACGCCAGATTGCTGATCAAAGAACGATATTGGGGGAAAATCTACGAGGAGTTTTTTCATTCTAATGGGCCAGGTCGGCTGACAGCAGAGTTTCTTCTGGTCAAGCACGAACCCCGGCCCAAATATTTCCTGGATCTCCCCATACCAGCACGTGCCCGAGTTTTACTCCTTCAGTTCAGATACGGAACATTAGCAATCAACAGCTTCACAGCTCGTTGGCCGACCAACAGTCCTATGTCTGACAAATGTATAAACTGCCATTTATGCAAGGAAACTCCTGAGCATGTTCTATTTTTTTGCCCCTTGTATAAATGCCCTAGAGGAAAGTGGATTATTCCCTTGTGTAAAGCACTGCTATTACAAAACCGAATCAGTGCCTACAGACTATGCAAATATGATACTTCCACGCTGATAGCAAGCTCTGTTTCTAAGTATCTGCCAGCAGCATGGACAATCCGCAGTAGGACTATTTTAGACCCTAATCCACTGGCTGAAGAAAGGTCCAGCAGTTAGTGGACGAGGATTTTTTAATAGTTAGGGATCTTAAATATAATTACCTGTGCTGATCTATTCATGATATTATATTGTATCCCTGTGTATGTTTTCCAGTGGGTCCTCTCATTTAAATCGGTTTATAGTATCTTAGCACATAGCACTTCACAAATGGTAAGATCTAATTCCCCTGACCAATTTATTCAAGATATGAGGTTAACTCTATGGTACCCTTTTTATTGTTTGGTTTTTAACTCTCGCAAGCAGGAACTATTTTAGGAAGTTTTACGAACTATTTTTATGTATAAACTTGCTCTAGAATAGTTTTTTATAGGTATCATTAGAAAAGATTTGGTGTATTATCTGTTTTAAATCGATTCATACCATCTTAGCACATAGCACTTTGCAAATGGTAAGATTTAATTCCCTTGATCAGTTTACTTAAGACATGAGGTTAACTCTATGGCACCATTTTAAGTGTCTGTTTTTTTTAATCGTTGCAACCATGAAATATTTCACGAAGTATTATGAACCATTTCTCAAGTATAACTTGTCCCAGAATAGTATTTATAGGTAGTATCTGAAAAGATTTGGCATACTATCTGTTTTTCTTTTAAACTGTCTTGGCAAATGGTATCCCTTAAGCTAGAAGGTACAAACTGAGGACTTTTACTTAACCTCTGGTCCGTTGGACAAGCAGTGTGCCAACTGTTATTGCTTTCTTCTTTTCGTGATGTTTATGATTTCTATTTTTTTTTTTTGTATGTACGGATCATTTTTATTCTTTTTAATGGTCTAATTTTAGACCAAATAAACTATTAAACTTAAACTAATGGACCAGACGGCACATGGTGCTGACAGCACTATGTGCTGGTCCCTGGTTTTCCCAGACCACTGCCTTAGAGGATTTCAGGGCATCTTTATGGACGTTGCAACACTGGGGGACGTTTGGCAGAGCACGTATATGTGTGCTTTTTGACAACTTACTGACACCTACACTATGCACAAATCACAATTCTTTCATTTTTCTACTGTTAGGACACACCTTCCTTGACTCCTAAGAACTCCAACACAATCCAACCCCCTGGATGCACATCTGTTGGAATCACAGTTGGTCCGGAAGGGTGTATTATGCATCTACAACTCATTGGCAAATAATATTCCGGACCCCATTATTACTCTTAGAGAGTGATGGACCTGGGCCCATTGGATGATGATGACTGGGCAAAGCAAAAAATGGCCCCTAGATCCCTGTCAATATTAATGAATCTCCGCTTCATTCAAATGGAATATCTCCACCATGTATACTATAGTTCCTCATGGCTGCATTGTATGGGAGATACTCTGGCACCACAGTGTTGGCAGTGCTGCCAGAGTACAGGCACCTTCTTCCATATGGTCTGAAACTACCCAATCATCCAAACATACTTGTCATGCATTTGCACTACTTTTTCCCATATTGTAAACAGATCAGTTCCATTAGATCCAAAACTAGTTCCTTTGGGCCTGCTGGATGCTTGAGGGGGGAGTTGCCATGTTTGGAAGCTTATTGGATTGAGGGACCAAGAGGCAAAAAGGGACATTGCTAAGACTCTGGCATTCTAAACCTGCCCCACCCTTTCCCAAATGGACAAGGGGGAAGAATTTGGCCACTGCAGCAGAAAATATGTTTATGAATCCTGAAGATGTCTGGAAAAATACCACAAAATATGGGGTGAATAACTGGTATATTCAGAATCTCAGTCTTCTGCAAAGAAGCTATTTTAGTACATACTTCCGCCTCTCTGCTAGCTGGGTACTGTGAGACTGGTTTAATGAAGCACTGCTAATTATGTTTGTTGTATTTACTTTGTCATGTTATCTGAAAATTAAAAAAAACAGATTCATATAAAAAAGTAGGACATGCACTTTTAGGTTTTACATGTCCTGGTTGTGACAAACTCCTAAATTTGTTTTTCACTACCCCTCTAGTAGGATAATATTGCAGTTACCATATTACTGTTAATAAGCGCTACCTTCCAATTGGGAGCATGTAGGCAGGTTGAGTTTGGAGTCTAAAGAATTGTAATTAAAAGCCCTCTTTAATGGTAAAGTCAGATTTGTAATCACAATTCTGAAAATGCCACTTTTGGAAAGTTGGCATTTTCTTGTCATAACCATTTGATGCCTGCAGCCTGATCCTGGGTCACATGAGTAGGTGTAGCTGGCAGCTGGTATTCGAGAATTGCTCCCAGACAGTGAACAAAAGGAAGATAGGTGTTGGAAGGATGGGCCACCCATTGTTAACTAGGGGGAGGAGCTATCACCTACTACACTTGCACATCACAAAGGCTCTGCCTGAACACTCTTACAAAAGGTTTCTCATTAGTCTTTTGTGACCCCTGACCAACTTGGTCCAAGACAGGGCGGAAGGGGATGCCCGACACCTCAGGGAGATGGAAGCCTGTAGAGGCTTCGTCCACTTCAAAGTAGGCATCAATCAATCAATCAATCAATCATTCAAAGGATTTATACAGCGCACAGCTGCCCAGGGCATCCCAGCACTCAGACACAAGACAAGAGCCGGGAATTTATAAAGCGCACTACTCACCCGTGAGGATCTCAAGGCACTGAGGAGGGAGGCAGAAGGAGGGGAGGTGATGCTACTGCTCGAACAGCCAGGTCTTGAGAAGTTTCCTGAAGGTAAGAAGGTCTTTGGTCTGGCGCAGGTGGGTGGGAAGAGTGTTCTACGTTTTGGCGGCAAGGTGCAAGAATGATCTACTGCTAGTTGTAGTTCTGCGGATGCATGGGACAGTTGTGAGGGCTAGGTCAGTGGAGCGTAGATGTCGGGTCGGGGTGTAGAAGGAGAGCCGTCTGTTGAGGTATTCTGATCCGGTGTTGTGCAGTGCTTTGTGAGGGTGGGTGAGGAGTTTGAATGTGATTCTCTTGTTGACTGGCAGCCAGTGCAGGTTTCTCAGGTGGTCTGTGATGTGGCAGTGGTGGGGGATGTCCAGGATGAGGCGTGCAAAGGCGTTCTGGATGCGTTGCAGCCTCTTCTGGAGTTTGGCAGTTGTTCCTGCGTAGAGGACATTGCCGTAGTCCAGTTTACTGCTTACGAGGGCTTGGGTGACTATTCTTCTGGTTTCAATGGATATCCATTTGTAGATCTTTCGGAGCATTCGGAGGGTGTTGAAGCAGGAGGAGGAGATGGCGTTGACTTGCTGGGTCATGGATAATGAGGAGTCCAAGATGAATCCTAGGTTCCGAGCGTGGTTGGTGGGAGTCGGCTCCGAGAGTGGCAGGCTACCAGGACTCATCCCATGCAGAGGGAGTGGAGCCAAAGATGAGGACTTCCGTCTTGTCGGAATTGAGTTTGAGGCAGCTGCTCTTCATCCATTCCGTGATGGCCTTCATTCCTTTGTGGAGGTAGGTCTTATGAGCTGATGTTAAGGTTATGGGATTGGGCGCTGGTAGCGAGCGGGGCCATGTAGATGTTGAATAGGGTCGGGCTGAGGGACGAACCCTGGAGTACGTCGCATATGATTTCGGTGGCCTCCGACCGGAATGAGGGGAGACGGACTCGCTGGGTTCTGCCGGTGAGATAGGAGGTGACCCAGTCCAGGGCTCTGTTGCGGATTCCTGCATTGCTGAGGCGTGAGCGTAGGGTGTGGTGGCAGACTGTGTTGAACGCGGCCGAGAGGTCCAGGAGGATAAGGCCGTGGTTTCACCGTTGTCCAGTATGGTTCTGATGTCGTCAGTGGCAGCGATGAGGGCAAATTCAGTACTGTGGTTGCTGCGGAATCCGGATTGGGAAGGTCCAGGGTGCAGGTCTCCTCGAGGAAGCAGGTTAGTTGTCTGTTAACAGCCTTCTCGACTTTTGCCGGGAAGGGGAGCAGGCAGATAGGCCGGAAGTTCTTGAGGTATTTTGGGTCCGTCTTGGGTTTTTTGAGAAGGGCGTTGATCTCGGCGCGTTTCCAGCACTCCGGGAAGATGGCGGACTCGAAGGAGCTGTTGATGATCTTCCGTAGTTGGGGTGCGATGAAGGAGCTTGCTTTGTTGAGGATGTCGTGAGGGCAGGGGGCAAATGGAGAGCCGGAGTGGATGGTGTTCATGATTTTGATGGTGTCATTGTCGTTGATGGGAGTCCAGGAGAGCAGGAGGGTGGTCGGAGGTGAATCTGTGGTGATGGTGGTTGCCGGGGGGTCTGGGTGCTAAAGTTGTTGTGGATGACTGCAATCTTGCGGTGGGAGTAGGAGGCTAGGGAGTCGCAGAGGTCTTGGGATCTTGGGATGGCGGGATCTCGTTGGCATTGGAGCTGGGATTGGAGAGTTCCTTCACGATGTTGAAGAGCTCCTTGTGGCTGTGTGCGTTGTAGTTGATTCGGTCTTTGAAGGCGGTACTCTTGGCGGCTCAGATGAGTTGGTGGTGTCTGCAGGTGGCGCTTTTGAAGGCTGTGTGGTAGTACAGAGTCTGATCTTGTCGCCACTTTCTTTCGAGTGTTCGGCAGGTTTGCTTGGATTCGTGGAGGTCAGCGGTAAACCAGAAGGCCTTTCTGTCAATGCGTCTTTTGGAGGGATTCTTGATTGGGGCGAGAGTATTGGCACAGGTGTTGCCACACTGCCTGAAGTTACGGGCAACTGCCTCAGTGTCGGTGGTGTTGATGGGTGGGTTCCAGGAGAGGGTCGCGATAAGTTGGTTTTCGGTGACTTGTTCCAACTGCGGCGGGGGATCCTTTGTGGGTGGTGGTGTGTTGTGGGTTTCTTGAAGGAGAAGTGGATGCAGCCGTGGTCTGTCCAGTGGAGTTCGGTGGTGTGGCTGAAGGAGACGTGATTGCTGGCGGAAAAAATAGGGTCGAGTGTGAGTCCTGCGGAGTGGGTCGGTGTTGTGACGAGCTGTTTGAGGCCGAGGTTGGAGAGGTTGTCGAGCAGTGTAGCGGTGCTGTTGGTGTTCTTGAGGTGGAAGTTTAAGTCCCCAAGGAGTATGTAGTCAGTGGATGTGAAAGCGTGCGTGCTGATGACATCGTTGATGGAGTCACTGAACTGCTATCGGGGGCTGGGGGGCCTGTAGATGAGGGTCCCTCGGAGGGTGGTGTTTGGGTCAGTGTGGATCTGGAAGTGCAGGTGTTCGGCGGTGCTGAGGGTGACTTCGGCGCTGGTCGTGATCCTGAGGGTGGTCATGTGGACGATGTCGATGCCTCCTCCTGGTTTGTTGGAGGGGTCCCTGCGGGTGATCTTGTAGCTGTCCGGGATGGCTACGGCGATGTCAGGTGCTCGATTCTCGATCAGGAAGGCGACGTCTGGGGAGGCAGAGTCAAGTAGATTCCATAGCCCTACTGCGTGCTTGTGGACGGAGCGGGTGTTGAGGAGGATACATCTGAGATGGTTGCGTCTTGCCTTGGTGGGTGGGTCGTTGGAGTGGAGGCTGATGAATGTGCAGTTCTGGCAGGAGAAGGGTCTGTGGGTGGTCTGCGGGGAGGCTTGAAGGCAGGGGGGGAAAGCAGCCGGTGATGAGGCCACGGAGGGTGGCAGCGTCATAGTGAAGAAGTGCGTGGTGGCAGTGGGGGGGAGGGAGCCAGGGGTTCTGGCGCTGGGCCAGGTCCAGGCGTGGATAGGCACAGATGGGCTTGCCTTTGTCGTGCATTCAACATGCCAGCGGCGAGAATGCACATCGGTCGCCATTAAGTAGGGAGGTGGGGGGGGAGAGGACAGCGGGGAGGTGGGAGCGGGTGCAAAAAACGGCACAAAAAAGGATGCGGGCTGCAAAAAGGGGGCGGGCCGCAGGAGCAGCAGCGGCAGGAGAGAGAGAGAGGGGAGAGAGCGAAAGTGAGAGAGAGAGCGCGGAGTGAGAGAAAAATGAGGAAGAGAGTAGGGAAGCAAAGGGAGCACAAAGGGATAGAAGAGCAGAGAGCAAAGCACAGAAAGAAGGAGAAAAGGAAGAGAGAGACAGAAGGCAGCCTAGTAGGAAAGCAGAGCTCTCCCACTAGACACCAGGGATGAGGCGCAGGCAGAAGCCTGCAGGTGGAGGATGGCCTCGAACTCCTGACAGGGGTAAGGAGTTCAGAGGAGCCAGAGAAAGGTCTCTACTTTGAAGGTGGAGCCACAGGAGGCAGAGCAGTGCACTGTCCTATTCATCCAGCCTACCATCTCCAACAGGCAGGTTTTACACAATGTTACCTCATCCTGGCCACTTTCCCAAAGGAGAAAATAAGCTAGGCATCATCTGCGTATGAAACTACCTCTAATTCCAAACTTCATAATGAGATGGGCCAAGGGCATTATGTACACATTGAACAGCGTAGGGCTAAGAGAGGAGCCAGAGCAACTCCAAATTTCATTTCCTTAGGAGCTGACAGGTAATATTCCAGATACAAAATTTGCACTCTTTCAGAAAAAAAGGATTGTAACCAGCTCAATAATGAGCCTTATTTCCAAATCTGCAAGCCTAGATAGCAAAAGCTGGTAGTTTTAAAAGCCACAGGCAAATGCAAAAGAATGAGAGTGAAAGTACGACGCAGATCCAAGCATGATTTGATTACCTCAGAGACCTACAGGAAAGCCGACTTGGTGCTATGTTTGGAGCGAAAGGTGCAATTGAGAAGGATGAAGCAGATTATTATGTTCCAAATACCTGCTCATTTGTCGATTTACATGTTTTTTCAAAACCTTAACTGCTATTAGGAAGAGAGAAATCGAGTGATGATTTTCCAATTATGACAGATCAGCTACTGTTTTTTTCAATAAAGAAATCACCAGTCTGTTTCCAACATTTATGTAACAGACCACACTCAAAAGGAGAAATAAAAACTTGATTAAAAACAGGGTTAATACGCTCAATCACATGTTCAAGAGCACTGGGCTGTGCTGCTGAAAGGACTGCTGCCCTGCTGTGATGACCTGCTGCCCGGCTGCTTTTTTGCCTGGGTGAGAAGGACTGGACCTGCATCGCCAAATGCAGGACACCAGAGTGACTCCAAGGGCTAGTTGGCTTGCCTCCTGATCAGAAGCTCAAGATGTAACAGGCTTCCAACAACTTTGAATCCAGCCCCTGGACTCTGCCATCAGTGAGTCCTGACCTGCCAAGTGGTGCCATCCCAGTCCTGAACCCTCGGAAGTGGGCCTGAAGGTGCTTTGCCAGCCTATCAGTGGGCCAAGTAGAAACAACGCATCTCCTCTGTGGCGCAGCACAACTTCAATCAGAACCGATGCATTGCCTCTGCTGTGTGGACTTTCTCCGGCACCAGGACTACACATCTCCCTTGCAGCCCGCAGCCTAATTTGAACCACTGCCTCAATGCATGACTTCCCATTGCAAGCCCTTCATTGACAGCCTCCTTGATGACGAAGCAGGACCTCATGTTGCAGCCTTGAACTCCTTGGAACCGATGCTGAACGATCCATCTCCAAAAAGAACCTTGCATCGCCTCAGCTGTGTGATGCATCCTTGATGTGGACTATGCAACTCTTCGCAATCAGGATTTAAAGTACTCTCGTTAAGCGGACCTAACTGGGTCCCTGCAGCCAGTCTGTGCTCTATCGCGGTCAGCCTGAACGTGTGACTTTGTCCCAGTCTAGTGAGACCAGATATCCACAGCGGGCACATTGTACTCTTCTGTGCTAGTTTCAGTTACATCTTTAAAATTGCATATCTCCGATTCTACTGACTGGATTTTTGTTATGGTGTTGATTTATTTATTAAATGTTTCAATTTTTTTCTAAATTGTTGTGAGTGTTTCAATAGACAAACAAGGGGATTGCACCAAGCTCATGGACAACGCACCATCCCTATAAGTACCCAATAGTAAGAAGATATAAATAAAGAACAATGCTGCTATTAGGTCTCCAAAGGCGTGCAACTTCACCAAAGCTTCTGCTGCAAAAAGGAACTAAACAAGGATAAAGAAGCCCCACTGGAAAACACTCAAAAGGTGGTGCACTGCAATGTAAAAAAGTAAATATATAATGTAAGAAAAAAGGAAAAGTCAAATGCTCTGGCAGTGCAAATGAACAGTACTTCTTTAATGATCCTTGTCAAGTCCAAAGTGTTGAATATCACACAGTTCCGTAGATGAGATACGTTAGGACAAGAAGTAAATGGAACAGCCTGATATTCTTGTGTTACTGTAGACAAATTAGATAATACTCAGAATAAAACAACCAACGCGTTTCACCCAGATAGAGGGCTTCTTCAGGGCTGTAATGTAATAAAGAACAAATATGTATACTGTGCCTTCAATTGCGAGAAAGATATAATTACAATAATACGTGTAAACAGACAAGTTACAGAAGTGAATAAAGAAATGCTGTGTACCAACACATTGTTAAATGTATTGAGCCCGTGCTGATATTGATATAGACATGTTCCATACCATGCGAAAAGAGAAGACGTGGATACCTTTCTTGCTGTGTCACTGGATTCAAGCTAGCCTGGCTGATGAAGGGTGATACCCTGAAACTGATCCCAGGATGCTTGAATCCTGTTCAGGGAGGACCTGGCTTGGCAGTTCGGGCTGGACTGATCCCATAGGGAGCAGGTTCAAAACTGATTTGCATATGGCTGGGTCCGAACTGGGGTGATGTAGCAAGCAAAATAAAGATGGATTAAACCCCCATCTGTGACTGGGTGTGAGTGTTTGAAAAGTTTCAACACTCCGTCCATCATTTTTTTTGTGATGTTGCTATGAACACAAAAGAAACCTTAGCAAATCTGTGACTCCATCTTAAGAGCATGATTTAATTACATTTTTTACGTAGGGTTCTGTCTTCTATGCTATTTTCATACACACAAGACTAATAGTTCAATGAATAAGCAACATGAAGACCTGTTTACTTTAAAAGGAGCCAGGATTACTCAAGACGGATGGGTCGTTGGCAATTCTGTTGATCATTGAGCAATTCTGTTTTAGCCTTTAAACAAAAAACTTCAATTACAAAGGATTCGCCATAAGATTTCTTGGGGCAGCCACATGTTAAATACATTGACTTTTCATTAGACGTAAAGAAAGTCTCTGGAAGGTAGCTATTACAAAGTTACACAGGTCACAGAGTCATCAATTTCTTCATATGCTTACTTTGTAACGTTTTAGGACTCACATACTCTGCCCACTGACCACGCAAGTCAACAGTACCGAATCACAGTCCTGTCTGCAACGGAAATGTTTGAAAAGTCATACCTCAGACTACTGAAAGGTGTTGCGATGCCATATTCATGGCACTTACTGCGATATGAACTGCTAATTGACAACAACTATAAAATCATGTTCAGATATAGTCGGTAGCCTAGCAATTATGCCATAGTCCCTGGTACAAGCTGGGAAAAACGCTTCTTTGACAGCAGTGGGGCTTGTTAATTATAACATTGTCAGGGTTTAATGGGCCCCTCGGGGCTCTGGACCCCGGTGCCACTGCACCTGATCCACCAATGGTAGATGCAGGTTGTGTGGTGTGTTTTTGTGTATTTCTTGCGAATGTGTATGTGCATGTATGCCTGCAGCGCTGTGAATCTGTACATGATCCTAATTTGTCGGAAAAAGTAACACTTTCGGGCTTTGATAGCTCATTTTAAATGAAACAGAAACAAATACCCATTTAGCCAATGTTTCATTCTTAATGTAGTTGCTTTATTATTAGAGAATGGATTTTTTTTTCACACCAACTGCTGTGCAAACTTACTTTCAGTTTGCATTGTGATGTGTGAACAAATCACAGCACAAATATCACAGGGCAAAATAGCCAGTTGATAGGATTTGCAGAATCCAGCCTCATCAGTGTTAACAAACAATATTATGTTGTGAATTTTACAGATTGCATGCGAATGTAGGGGTGGAGGCCTGAGAAGGACTGAGAAGGTGTGGCCAGTTGGCTCGAGCTGCCACCCTTGGAACTTTGGGACCAAAGTATGAATCCTCTCCTAGATGCTAGACTTGACATTGTGAGATTCTTAGCAATTACTTACCCTTCCTGTGCCTAAATGTGTGCAAAATGTATGTGTGTAATCCCCACATAATGCACACAATCCACGGTCATCTCTCAACCCCTCGTCTATTGTACAGCGCTCTGTTGCTTCATAGCTCGGTTTGCGCAATATAAAGAACCATTCTCCCTGCTTTGGCAGGCTGGTGTCTGTTCAATTCTTTGTGATCACAACCACTGAAATTTTCCAATGCAATTTTGAAGGAGGGAAATGCCCCATTTATGTGCCTCGGCTTTCGAAATAACGATTCACAAAGTGTACTTTTTGAGTTCGAAAGGCTATTCGTCTCCTAAAATATTTTTTGTCCATTTCAGCTTTGAATTGTGGTGGGACAAAGTCTGTGATTTTGGCACTCAGAGGGTTTAGAATATTTGGCCCACAGAACCATGTTCTTCTGCACATTTTGGACAGATAAGAATTGTGTAGCACATGATTTAGCCTTACGCTCTGTGGAGCAGACAAAATCAAGTTTCAAACACCAGTTGACTGCTACCCTTTTGTCAACTGACCTCACATATGACCCAAACATATTATGCTGTTCTTAGCCTCACTTTCACTCAATAGGACCGTGTTCCCCTTTGTCCCAGATCACATTACAGTATTTATGCCATCTTGCGTTTTAAACTTTGCTCTGCATTTGGTGTATATCATTGTACTTGCATTCAATATGCCTTGTTATAATGTGAAGATCTATACTCTAAAAAGTAAATTTGGAACTGTGTGTATATGCGGAAACTATTATCGCTAAATTCATTATGAAAAATCCTAAAATCATAAAATGTTTGGTTATTGATATTATCAACTAAAAGGAATGATTGGTACTTTATACATGGGTCCAGATAAAAAATACTTTTGAGTTGCTCTTGTATCTACATTGATTAGGTTAGATGAGCCAGTGTGTATTTAAAACGGCAGATCCATAGACAGAATAGTACTCAAAAGTTTATTTCCATCACTTCCAAGGCTCCCTTTATCTGTACTGACTCCGGTTGTTTCTGAGTGCTGTTAAAATCAGCATTGTGTCAAAGGCCAATCTCAATCTTGTGCGTACACCGGGCATACATAGATGTCCCTACACTATACAGAGCACAAGATAATTATGGTGACAGCCCTCGAGAATTCTCCTCCTATCCCTACAGACCAGCCTGAGTCGTTCTTGTAGGGTGTCTTCAATGTAGTCAATTCATTTGGGCACTGTGTTATATCTGTGTATTGGTGGTCTTCAAATGTATTCTTGGTTGGAAAATGATATGTTCTCTATAACTTAACATTAAAAATGCCAGTCCCCTTCTTGCTTTTTAATCAAGCTAAATGCTGTCTATGGCTACATGTTTTACTTATCTCCTTCTGGCTATTGGAGCCTAAGTGTAAAATGTATCATTAAGGGTCCCGTTTTTGCCTATGGGCAGGGAATTCTAAGCAGGCAGATTGGTCAACCTTCCTCCTGTAATGAGTGACTGTAGTTAGTGTGAAATTTGTGTCTGCTGATTGTGTGTGTTTCCTGAGAGTGTGTTCTGAGAGGTTAAAGCCCTGATTTATACTGTTTGGTGCAAAACTGCACTAACGCAGTTTTGCACCAAACAGTTTAGCACTGGCTTGCACCATTTATGGAATGGTGCAAGTGGTGCAAAGGGTAAGCTAGCATAAAAAAATGACATTAGTAGTGTGGGGCTGGCGGTATGGAAGAAGGGGGTTTTGCACCAAAAAATGATGTTAGGCAGGTCAGAGTTAAAAAAAAGAAACAACTCTAACCTGCCTAGAGTCATTTTCTGACGAACAACCATCCATACCACACGACTCCTGTCTTGGAAAAGACAGGAGTCATGCTCATCACCACAATGGCCATCACAGGGTCCCCTGGGCATAGCCATTGCACCCAGTGACATGTAGGGGAGCCCATTTCAGGGCACCCAATGGCACTTATAAAAAAAACCAAATACTTACCTGTACTTACCTATACTTACCTGGGATGCGGTCCCCCATCCTCCGCTGTCCCTCTGGTGTGGGTGTCCCTGGGGCCTGAGGAGGGCACCTGTGGGCTTATTCCATAATAGGCCCACCGATCCCCTAATGCCTGCCCTCTCCCAGGTGTAAAAAATGGTGCAAAGCAAGCTTGGCACCATTGTTTGACCCCTCCTCCCAGCCCCCCATGCGTGATTTTTGCATGGGAGGATAAATAATGCGCTAGGGCCTTTGAGTCATTTTTTGCCTGAGAACACCTACCTTGCATCTCATTGACAAAAGGTAGTTTTCTGCAGGCGCTAGACATGTTCAGAACAAACATATAAATGTGGAGTTAAGTTTGAGCTGGATTTGCGTTAAAAAAAATGACTCAAATCTAGTGCAAACAGAGTATAAATATGCCCCTAAGTTGTCTGAACCCACCATTACAACAGGCACTCCACTCAAGTATGGATATGGCCATAGGCGTCTGTAGTTGTGAGTCTGTGTAAATGTGATCATCTGGGGAAGTACTTAGCTCCATGTGGCCATTATCTGTATTTCCCGGCCCCTCTATCTCTATATCCTTCTGCCTCTCTGACTCTTTCTCTCCACATGTTCCTGACCCTGAGTTTCCATGTTACACTGTCTCCTCATCACCTGTCACCATGCGTTCCATTCCTGCCTCTTCCATTGTCCTCCATCCACGTGGCCACTTGGTGTCAGACCTCTCTGTCCCAGCATTTCTCTGTGCAGTTTCTCCATCCTTGTGTCTACATGGCCCTCTGATTCTCTGTCCCTTTGCCCTCTTGTCCTGCATCCACCCTTCAATATTTATCCTCACCCCTTGCACCGTGGTTTTGGATGGCTTTGTACTTGCATCCGTGTACCAACCTTCCCTTGTATCCTCTTGTATCAAATAAACCACAACTCACTTCTTATTACATCATTAGTGGGATATTTTTGCTTCGGCCCTTGTTTCAAACAATGGTAGGAAGTTTATGTTTCTTTCACCGGTGCATTACATGATCACAACTGGCCTATCCACTCTGCATTTCATATGTAGCACTGCACATATGTGCCTGGGACCTTTCTAACCCCCCCTATGTGTAAAGGTCTGGACTCCCAGCTCTTACCACACAAGGGTGCTGCACAGAGCATGTCAGCCCATCACAAATGAGCTACTCAGAGTAACATTGTATTTGATACACATCACTCTCCAAGATAAAGAGGGGTTTGCTCTCATCTTGAGTATGCTGGGCTTGAGCTGTTTTCTTTATTTGCGTTTATGTGTCATAGATTTTGGATAACGTCTTTATGGACAACATCTGCACATGAATCAATAGTGAAACAATATTTTTGGAATAATTCTTGGTTTTATTGTTGCGTTTAATACGAACCTTGCTGCTGCCGATTTTGTTGTGGTGTTACTGGTATTTCTATAGCACGTCTGCTTCTGTGCTGACCTCTTAGGTCTGATTATGAGTTGGTCAGAACAGGAGAGCTATATACCACATCCGGTAAGGACACTACCTGAGCAGCTCTTGTTCTTTAGGCTAATGCATTATCCGCCTGGCTGTGTTTTCCCTGCCCCACGCATACCCGAATCCTGTGGCTGTGACGCCCGCTCTTATGGTGTGGGTCGGTCAAATGTTGGTAGTCGCTTGAATTCAGGGGTGCAGTCCTGCACCATTTCTTAAGTGCTGCGATGACCGTTGCCTTTGCTCCTGATTGGCTGGTTTGAAGCATGCTGGCCAATCAGCGTGCCACTCCTTTCCAGGCGTGGGCCCTGCTGCGGCTAGCTGGTCACACCCTCGGGCGGCATTTGTCGCAGTCTCTAGTTGGTCTGCTGAGCTAACCGGCCCACTAACCAACACAAAATCAAGGCCTAGTCTTGCAGGCTGCTCAAATGTTCCTTGTCCTTGTTCTGCAATGTTATTTTTAAATCAGGCAGCGCAAATCATAGGCTCCCACCAAAAACTTTGTGCCCCTCCAACTTATTTTATTTTACAAATTAAGCCCAGGAGGTATACACTGACCTACAGCCCTGTCAATGTTTATGTCAAGGATTTTACTGCCAAATACATTAGAACGAAAGCAGTCATGCTTTGAAATAAATTAGGCATTTTGCTGATACTAAACAGAATGCCTGCCAGAAGTGGTTTAAGTTGTGCACTGCAGGAGTCATTGCAGGATTCCAGCTTGGAAGTCGTAGAGGGCGCCATTGTGTCCTTTTGACGCACAACTGAAGGCCATCAACACTGCACTGTTTGGTTATCTCTCTCTTATGAGGCAGCGTGCCCAGTTAAGCATGAAGAAGCAAATGATTGGATTAATGTTGGTGATCCATCTAGGAATGGATTTTGATTGACTTAATGCCAAGGATTTGATCAGCAGTTTGCATTGATCAGCAGTCTGCCTATTATGCGCAAAAGTGATGATCTGACGCGTGAAATTGAAATGAAATTACATCAGGTTACGGCATTGCATTAGTACAATTAGCTTGTGGATATTGCCGCTTTGGAAGAGAGCTTCCATTGTAAAAAGAAGTTCCGATGAGTTGATAAATACTGGTTTTATTTTTGTATTGTATGTAATTTTATGCACTGAAAACATGGAAAACTGTGAGTTACGTGTCAATAGCATAGGTGGCTAATTATGTTCCACGCCTGTAAGGTGATTTTAGATGGAATAGTATTCTGCTATTTAGAAAAGTGTACATCATTACCTTAAGAGTGAGTTACGTAACTTTAATGATGTTACAGTAAAACTGATAGAAAGTTATTGTTTTTATGTTTTTATAGCACCAAAATTTGTAAATGGGTGTAGGGTGTCTTGAGTAGTGATTTTGCTACTACACAAGACATAACTACTACACACGTTTTCATTCAAAATAATGTGTTTGATTTGGGTACCATACATGAAAAGGACTTCAATGAATTTGAAACAACTGAAAGTCAGGCCAACAAATCATTTGCAACATCAAGACTTAGGGCCAATTTAGAGAATACTAGTAAAATGCTCTGTTCGGAAAAAGAATTACAACATAATTCCTGTCTTAAGTGTATTTTCAACCAAAGGATTTTCTGCTGGGAACTTACTACTGCCCACTGGACGATTACAAATAACCACATTCCTCTAAATCAAGCTTTTGATTGTGTTAATTGGGCCAAACAATGAAAGCTATGTTTGTTTTTTCAAAAAAGGGGTCTGAGAGTAACTTTGACTACCCTATATGTGCATATAATAAATAGGATGGTGTGATATGCCTAAAATGGCCTATCAATTATCTATGTGTTACATGAGATCCACAAGTCAAGTGTAACAAAAATTTGAAGTCAGAGGTTACTTGTAATAAACTTAATTCTAGCTACTTCCCATGTTGCTATACTACATAGTACCACCAGACAACAACACAACAACTGGAGCCTGTCCCTTACGGAGGGACCGACTCAAGTACAGGAAATTCAGTTAAAGCTGAAGACTATGCTCTACTTCAATGTTTTCACCAAATTGAATTTGAATGACCAGTTAGTCAGGCGTCTCACTTTTCTAAGCTGGCAAAAATGACGAATCAGATTCCTCCTAAAGAATTTCACATGAACTCCTGCAACTATATCCAATCCAACAAAACCAACTGGACTATGACACAAAGGTCACACAACTATGACTCTCCAAATGGAAAACAATACGACAGTGCCTTTATACCCGCATCATTAACTTGACTCCTTACAGTGCTCCAAATGTGTACAGAAAAGTCAAGGCATCATATCAGCTGTTACTAGACCCTAAACATAATATTAACTTCTTTGTTAATTCCATGAACTCTCACATTTTGTACTCTTCTCGTCACTCTTTAGTCTCTCTTCCGATTGCTCGTTTCCAAGAGATCTCTTTTTATGCCTTAGTTTCTTTACACACCCAAACTGTGTTTATAAATTCCAAAGCAATCTGGCTTCTCTTGTTTAAAGTGTACTCTTCATTATTTGTTCCTTTGCTTTTCTTTTTCCATTGTCAGCCTTCTGTGTGTCCTAAGACTTTTTTTAAAGTCCTCACCTTACTTTTGTTCTATTAGTCACTTTATTCTACCTATTTTGCCATCTCCATAACACCAACCTCTCTCCTTTTTCTGTGTCACTCCTTATTTCTCGTCCACTTTGTCTCCTATTATATTGGGTTTATCTGTTCTTGCCCCTCATTTCTTTTTTTATTCCTTTTCCCCTAACAGCATCTGTCATCTTTCCCCATCATTGCCTACTGCATATTCTCTGTTAAGACACCTTTTTCCTAAATTCTATCATCAAACTATTACTTCTTAACTATGTCTCCTCAGATTTCCCATTGTCTTTTCAATTCTTAACACACAGTTTCATCCATATGTTGGGTCTGTAAATCTCGATTAGGTTTGTTTCACCTCTTCAAAATATGATTTTACATGTCACACTTCTCTCTCGCTTTGCCCTTTTATCTTTTTCATTTCCATTTTCACTCCTTCTTTATGCAATTGTTCTCACACAGTATCTCTCTATTATCTCTGCTGTCTACACAAATCTCCGTAATGATCCATCTTTTCCCATTGCTATCACCTCTTTCTTTTCTTTCCCCTTTGACTACGTAGATTTGTCATTTCTCTATCTTCTCTTGTCTACCTTTTATGTATATTGTTCTTCTTCAAAAGCTCAGATCTTTATCCGACATATTTTCTTACATCTCCTTGGTAGTGCGGTCTCACCATTCTCCATACTTTTACACACAGTAAACATTTTCTCCCCAGAATTCTACTTTGATCTCTTTCTTTCCTTGGTTGTTTTTTTTCTCTGCACACCCATCTTTTGACTTTGAAGTCCATCAATAGAGATGGTCTAATCATCCCCCTTAGCACAATCAATACCTTCCTAGTCTAACACATTTTCTCGCTGCTCTCTAAACATGCAGCTAATTTCTCTACCAATGAAACAAAACCTGCATCCAGACAGTGTCACATTAGTGTTGTACCAAAGGCCCCCGCAGCCCCCGTGGGGCGTGGGCCCGAACTCCAGGGGGCTCCCTCAGTACAGCACCTAGCCTGAGTGTGTCCAGAGGAGGGCTCCGCTCAATGTTCTTTGCAGGGGTCCCCATCTATTTTCGTTACATTACTGTTTCAAATATGTTGTCCACTGGCAAGAAAAAAATCAAAAATAGGATCCTGCTAAATGACTGTTAGACCAGTGTCCATCCACAATTCCGCACTAAGGTTGCAGCTATCCAAATAGAGGCCAATAGCCCTCAATTACATAGACAATGTTGAAATCTGCATCCTAATTTTGCTAGATCTTTCTTTAGCCTTTGACACCATTGAAAAAGAAGTGCTGATCAGCATTTCTTAGACAGCAACCGAATTTGCAACAATACCTAAATTGCTCTCCTCTACCTCTTTCACTAACACCAACTCATTCAGATGGGCTGCTCCAACTGCAGCAGGAAACAGTGAGCTAGTGTGTAATTCAATGATCAATTCCTTCTCCATCAGAAAGATAGCCCGACCAGGCTGTTAGAAGCTGTGCCTTTTAGTGATAAGGTAAGGATGCCAAGGTCTCTATTGAAAGAAAGGAATATGGGCCCACTACCCATAATGAAAGACAGTCATAAATAGGGAGAAGAGAACTACTCACACTGCAGAGTACTTGTGACACTGCACCTTCTGCATGACTGACAGTGTGTTACTGGTACCATCTACTAAAAATAAACCATGCTAACCTGATTCTGATTTGAGATGTACCAAACACAGCTTCATATTTTCTCACCAGGACGGTGATAAGACTATGCCTAAATTGATGGTGCCACTTTAGAATATTTTCCTTTCACTGCTTCTCAATTCATCAAGGACTAACATACTATGAACATATTACTAGCACATACTGCCTAGACCTATTAGGTCATATCATGTACAAGACATTCTCAGTCACCTACAAACCACTAACAACTAGTGTAGTACTCTACCTTGCGAAAAACGTACCGTCTTAGATGGCCATGGAACAATAGAAGCCATTCCATGTCTTGAACTCAATAAGTGCAAAAAGGAAAAGGCCGGACCACAAGGCTGTGCACCCAGGACCTGGAATAACATCTTTCCACAAGTTAAGTTTGCCTCATTGCTCCTGCAATTTAGAACATAGCTTCAAATAGGAGCATATCTAAGACCAACATGTAACCTACAGGGACGGCAATTCACCAAAATGCCAGGGGTAGCTGAAGTGATATCACATATCACATAATTCAAATGACATCACAGTAAATGACATATGACCTTTGGTATCTTCCAGAGGAGTAATTTCACATGACCTTTGAGAGTAGTGGTATCATGACAAGTACATCACTAAAGCTACAAATAGTGCAAGGTAAATAAAAGACAGATATCATTTTCTAATTGCATCATATTAACAACTTCTTTTAACATTTCTACCTATAGCTCTGCCTCAGTCTCCCTAAAACCTCTGTAGCTACTATTCTCCTATTACTTTCCTTCACTGACTACCCTCACCTCCAACATTTCCTTTCATTGTCTTCACTATCTTTCACATTTTCCTACCTCCCCCTGTCTAGCTCTCTCGTCTCTCCCACTTTACCTCTTAACGACACCTTTGTAATAGTGCTTCATCTAACTTTCTCTCTCTTATTCTCAAAGATGTATCACGTGTCCCCTTCTGTTGCCGCCTCTCACTCACTCCCATTTCACACACCTTTCACAACACATCTACCTTTCATTAGAACATTGGAACGTTGGCAGCTCCATTGAAAACAATGGAGTGCTGCGGGCTTTTACTGGCCGGTACAAGCCCGCAGCACCAACATTCCAATGTTCGCTTTGTTCACAGCAACAGCTGTGAACAAAGCCTCACGGAGCCCGAGGGGATTTTAATCCCCTCAGGCTCCATGAGGAATTTGTTTTATTTAATAGAACATTCTGCCCTGAGTGGCAGAATGTTCTAATAGCATTAGAACCCGCCGTAGCGGGCTCTACCGGCTATTAAAGTCCTTCTCCCTTGTTAAAGGCCCTCGCCTTCAGCTCGGGCCTTTAACGCGGGAGCGGGCCTTTAATTGCCGGTAGAGCCCGCTACGGTGGGTTCTAAGGCTATATTCTTTCACATTGTATCTGCCATTTTTTTACTGTCCTCTTTCTCCTGAGTTTGTTTGTATCCCCTGTGCTTTAATATGGGCCACAAGTTAGCCCCTTACCTCCACTTCACCACTCTCTTTCTCTCACATTTATCTCTTCCTATGCATACTTATCTGAATCTCACTGGTTCACTTCTCATCATTAACTTTTTTATTATCACCTTTATCACAATTTCTCTTTGACCTGCAATTTTTTAATTCTCTTGGCACAAACTAATACAGTCTTCAGCACTATTATGACCACTAATTAATGCTAACTCTTTAGCTATCCTTTCTCCCTCTTAATCATCTCACCTCTCTTTCTGGCACATTACTCGACCAACCTCCTCTCTATCTCAAACATCTATCGTCCAGATTCAGTCTTCCCTTGTCCAGCTGCAGTTTCAGTAACTTCCCCTTTCAAATTTTGTAGCTCTTGTCAGTTTCTATTGATTCTCTCACTACTCTCTCTTTTTAGTTAGTGTCACACATCTCACTGAATCACTCAGGCACTCCCTTCGTCAGCTCATCTCTGCATTCAGTCTACTACATCTGGGTTCATCCTCTTACATCCTCATTCAACTTGCACTGAATAGCTCTATACCCTTCTATCTTCCTGTCATCTGTTCTCTCTTTCAATCTATTTTTCGACTTAACTTTCATGATCTCCCTCATGCTCTTTCTCCATCTGTTCACCTTTTTCTTACTCAGTCTGTCCTTTATGCTCCACTTTTTCTATATCCTTTCCATTGACTGTGGGTCAGACAGGCTACTTAACTGTAAGAAATTAAACGCTTACAGTCTGAGGAATGTATTGTGGTATAGGAAAAGATGTCCACTGGAGTGTCCCACCAACTTGGTAATAACAATGTGTTGCACCCTATTCACGAACACCACATCTTACAGGCACGCCCTAGCATTAGAGCATCATTTTGAGTGCATTAGTATATGGACTGTTTCCAACCCTAGAACTACTGAGGCATCGGTTACACCAATGGATGGGGGGGTCGAAATTACTGGGCAATATGAGGTATGCCCTGAAGTTATCCTCAGAAACGGGGAAATACGTAACAGATCAGGAATACTATACCCAATTCTTTGGTTGATTCTCCATTCCAGGACATTTATTTTAACTGTTCTCAGTAGCTGATGTGTCTAGGAGAAATGCACTATGGGGCATATTTATGAGCCCCTTTGCAACGCTCTTGTGCCATCTAACATGGTGCAAGAGCAACGCACATGAAAAATTAGACTTTTGAAGCTACGCACGTCCGCCTTGCATGGCTTCATAAATCCCGAATAATGTAACGCCACACAAATCGCTTTATTGCATTAACCTGCGCCATGGAGGCATTTCCATGGTAATTGTGTGGGTGTTTCCACACAACATCCATGGATTTTGATACATTCCCATATTTACAAGAACAGGCAAACTTGAGATTGCGCCAAAAGGATACGCCTCCCACAAAAGGAATAACAAGGTGAAATGTCATTTCTCCTAATTATTTCCTCTTTAAATGTGTGCTACATGCTGCAGCACACATAGAAAGGGAAACAAAACTCTCATAATTGTTTTTGTGCAGGAAAGTGACCATCACTGAACAAAAACAATTACGCATGCAACACAGACACCCTTCCACATGGTGCAAGGGTGCCTGCGTTGGTGCTAGGTAGCCCATTTTGCACCAGTGCAGGGGAAAGGACAGGAATGACCCTTAAATACAGGGCATTCCTACCCTTAACCTGTCACGCAGTGCAGCACAGCAAGCCACCTTGCTGCACTGCACTCCGTGACTTGGCCATTAATATGGCCTTAGATCCACAGAGGTGCCATGGGTTGTGTATTTCCATTGAGATCTGCAACTGCTGCTACCGGCGGCATCTGGATTACAAAAGCACTCATAATGAGGCTGAAAGAGACTTGTCTCTGGAATTTCTTTTCTCCTGTAGTCGCTAGGCCAGAAAGTGGCCCTGCTCTTGCTAACCACAGAGAAAGCGAAACAAACTCTACTGCTGGCATATAGAGCTGAAACACACTGTCCACATACCCAGCTGCACAAGTGGCTTGCGTTGTACTCGATGAAGGCTGGCTCCTTACCTGCAACAGAGATTTGTGGCTGGGTTTTTAAGAGGCTTAGCTAAAATAACCATAGTCCTACTTCCTTTAACAGTATTCCTTACTTTTGCAGTATCAGTGAACAGTGGAACCCAGCAACATAGGGGCAGCTGCAGAAGTATTTTTCACACACATACAGGATGTCCACATTTTAATTCATCGGTTTTGTGCAGCACATTTCAGATCATATTAATTTTGTAAAATAAATACATCCTGAAGAGTGATGCACATTCTAGTACATTTAATTGTTCTGTGACTGGTGGAGCAACAGAAAGTAAGTAGAGTTAATCTGACCCTACTATGCTTTTGTTCCTAGGACTGCCCTTTCATTGCAGCAGTTGCAGGAGCCACACAAGGGATAAGCTGAGGGTAGCAGATCGTACACCTATTAATGCCTACATGACGTCCAAGGGAACCCCCAATTGCTACCAGCATTTTCTGGATCAACAACTGAAAGATTTCCCTTCCCATTTTTTGTTACACTTAGGGGGTCCTTACGAGTGTGGCGGTCTTAAGAATGGCACACTCGTGGTGGCGGTCAGGACTACAACCCTGGCAGTTAGACTGCCAGGGAACCGCCAGCTCTGCCAGGATCATGGATTCTGGCAGAGCTGCCCTGCTGATTATGACCTCGTTCTCCGACAGCCTTTTCATGGTGGAGAATAGGTGCGGGGGCCCCCCTGCCCAGCACCATTGCAATGTTCAGTGTCAGCTCTGCAGACAATAAACATTGCGAGGGTGCTGGTGCACCCTGCTGGCTACAGCATGGCCGTCAGCCCGATTATGAGCTGGAGACAATGCTGTAGCCGGTTTCCCACTAGACCGGTGGGCAGAAACTCAGGTTTTTGTTCACCGACCTAGCGGGAAACTCATAGTAAGTCTGGTGGGGAGGCGGACGTGTAGGTGGTGGCCACCCTGTCGGGAGTTTGGTGGCCGGGCTTTCCATTCCGCAAACTCGAACTGCGGCCCTTAATCCTACCATGGTGCCCAAATTCTATTGTCCAAGAACTTGATTTGTTTTCTGTCTCACTTTATGTTGAGTGCTTTACTGCACCCAGATGGGTCTGGGCTCTAGAAGGAACAATGAAAATATCTCTCAGATCTCTCATTTCTTTTTAGGCCTGTGTTAGCCAAGACCTTTTGATTTTAATACAATTATATATCCAGCATACGCAGTTGTAGGGACTATCAGTTAGTCTTCTTCATCTGTTGGTCTGTTACTGTGTCATTTACATTTTAGTCCACTACAGCAATCAATCAGTCCACATCTGGCACTGGGTAACTTTGCAGTGACTGACAGCATTCTGCTATTTTAAAATGAGGACGTACACACACCAAGTAATTTCCTTCAGTGCCATGGTCTACTATTGCAATGTGTACTTTCTGAAACCAAAACATATTTTTGCTTTCAATCAAAGTTTTTTTTTAATATTGTCCATGGCCTAGGAGCTCTACCAACATTAAAGTTTTACAAAGTCCATAATAACATAACAAGCATTGACAAAATGAATAGCTAGCAGCCAACACCAGACCTATTGCCTTTGCCAATGCTTGTTTCTTGTTATGTGAGTTTATTTTTTCTCTTTAAATAGCTCTCTGCTGTACCACCATGGTAGCTACATACAACACTTCTCTGAAAAGAGTCAGAATCTACAAATAATTAATGCTATGCCATCTGATGATGAAGCTAGCTTGAGCTGGCTGCCTTTAACCTAAGCAGACTCCAACAAAGTGGAAATAAGATCCCATTTCCTTTGTCTCCCTCATACTCCAGGTCTGCTCATAGAATGTGGAGGGCTGTCCAGAATTGCTCCAGATGAAAATGTAAAAACATTCTGGCAAAATATTCAATCATTACAGGAAAACAATAAAAAAAGTCTAATGATTCAGCCAATTAGTTTTAACCTAACATTGCTAAAATAGAATGCAATAAACAGCAAACTGATTATTCAATTTGTGATCAAAGGTCTACACTCTTGACACTCTATAAAACCACCAATTATATGAATAAGAAATCAAATTATCTATTGATACAGTAAGTTTCACCTCAAAATTTCCAACCTCGTCCATCTCAAGAGGCTTTAAACTAGGGGGGCGAAGGAAGAGAAACAAAAGATTCTGAAATAATCCCTAAGACTGGTAAAAAGGAATCTAAGCAGAGAAATAAGGGCCTTATTTGGAGCTTGATGGCTGGGATACTCTGATACAAACGTGACAGTTATCCCATCCTCCATATGGGATTTCCCTTATGTTTGTGGAAAATCAGCAACATTCTATTTAAGTCAACTGCAAATAGTACACGAATTAAGGCAGAATTATAAACTAGCAGTTTAGGGACCTAAATAGTTTGCCATCAAGTCTATTTAAATCAGATCCTAATTTCTACTCTGAGGCCTTGCCCCCCTGTACAATGAAGTATTTTGCATCTGATTTATAAAAACAGTCCACCTGCTAATCCTTCGAATTATATGCAACCAGACATAGAAAAAATGTTTTTTGCAAATCTACTCCTGCAACATCTGGAAAAATGGGTAGATCAAATAGGCTGGCTCAAACTAATCAAATGTGTGGTATTCAGACAAAATATCAAATTTAAGATATTGAGATACAGAAATATCGAGCTTTAAATATCGTGATCCACAAATTTTGTGATGCAGGAGTATCGTTGAAAAAAATACAAATTTTAAAGGTAAGTAATATTGATGTTAAAAATATCTATGTGGTAAATATCGATTTAAAAATATCTATGTTGTTAATATGGTTTGAAAAAATATTGTTGTCAAACATTTTGTTTTGTAATTATTTTTATGTGATTTAGTATGTGTTTTAATGGTATATGTTATAAATTGTATAAATATTATTAAGGTTTTTTAATATACTTTATACATTTGTGGTTGTTTTTTTAATTTAATTTGTTTATTGCACTTTTTAGTGTCATAGGTTATGGACTTTGTAGGGCTATATGGTGGGAAGTAATTTAATTATAATCAATTAATTATTTTTAATTATTGTTAATTTAATTGATAATTATGTAAATTCTCTAATTAATGTATTTTTCAGTTAAGATGTAGGTGCAGTGGTTCATAGGGGTACAGGTGGAAAGTACATTAATTCTAATTATTTAATAATAATTTAGATTGTTATTAATTATGTAATTGATAATAATGTAAATTGTGCAATTTTGATATTTTTTAAATTATATGTTAGGTGTGTGTTGTGTTTTTAGGGTTACTGGGTTGGAAGTTCATTAATAATTAATATATTCCTAATTAATTATTTCTTTGTGATTTATTTTTCAATAGATAGTTAAGTTGTATTTTAGGTGTGTGTTGTTTAGTTTGTACAATAATGGAAGGAAGGTATTTAGGTAGTTAGAATTTTAAAGAAAGGTTTTCAGTTTTAAAAAAAATCCTTTAAAATTATTTTATAGGTAAATTGTGTTATAGTTTCTTTTGTTTGTGGGAATATAGGGCCACATGTAGCAAAGTCCGATATTGCGACTCGGAAAATGCGAGTCTGTCCGACTCGCAATTTCCGAGTCGCAATATCGGATGCAGAACGGTGTCTCAGACACCGTCTGCGACTCGCAGTGGGGTCGCAAAGACCCACCTCATCAATATTAATATTAATGAGGTGGGTCGCATTTTGCGACCCCATAGCGAGTCCCTGCACTCACAGGGATGGTGGCCTGCTGAAGTCAGCAGACCTCCATGTCTGTGACTGCTTTTTAAATAAATCATTTTTTTTTTTCATTTTGCAGCCTGTTTTGCATGTGAAATGAAAACGAGTTGCAAAATGAAAAAACTTCCGAAACCATTTGGTTTCGTTTTTTCAGAGTAGGCAGTGGTCTGCCTGCTCTGAAAAAATATTTTTAGCGACATTCACAAAACCTTTTGCGAATGAGTTACCACCAGTGTGACACTGGTGGTAACTGCGAGTTGCTTTGCGACTGCATTCGCGGTCACAAAGCAATTCTGAATGGCGATGCGAGTCGCAAATAGGAAGGGAACACCCCTTCCTATCTGCGAGTCGCATTCACAAATTGCGAGTCAGTACCGACTCGCAATTTGTGAATGAGCATCGCGTTAGGCTGTTTGCATGGCGCAAACTGTGATTTTCGCAGTTTGCACCATGCAAACGGCTTCCTACATCTGGCCCATAGTGTGGTATTTTAATTATATTAATACTATTTGTGTTACTTGATAATAATTTTTAAAATGTGTAATAGTTATGTTATTTTTTTAATTTTTATTACAATTAAGAGAGTTAGGGGCTGATTACAACTAAAGTGGTCTTGGGACAGCCATACCATCTTTGGCAGACCTCCTCAGTGGTCCAACCGCCGATTAGTATCTGTTTGGTCGGACTGCCACAAGACGTCCGCCACCACCGTGGTGGTAGGGACAACGGTGGTCAACGGTGCCGGTGCCGGTATTGGCATGAACGTGTGTATTATGATCTGCCTTTCGCCGACCTTTTCATAGTGTAAACATCGTCATTAAAAGGTCGGCGGAAAGGCAAGTAAAGGACCACTAAAAAGGGCCCCAGGGCATATAAGCCCATGTGGATTTTGGCCAGGGCCCATGTTGTTCCCCCCTATGCCTGCAATGTCGGTGCGCATACTGTTTGCCATGCACAACATGGTACATGGAAACAGTGTGCCCCACTTGCTGGAGGTGCAGCAGTGTAGCCGGCATTGGTTTCAGTCTCTCTCCTAGAGCCGAAGCATGCTGCCACCTTGACTGCCCCACCAACACATCTCCAGTCCCATGGGAATGTTGTAATGCAGCAGTCAGGAAGTTGCCAGTTTGGTGGCGTTGTCCTGACCCCCGCTGCGGCATACTGGCGGTCTCACCACCTAAGTCGTGATCAGGCCCTTAATTTTTATAATTTGAATTTTATATTTTGGGCTATTTAATAGAGTTGTTACAATATGTTTGAAGTGATGTATTATCTTGTACTGTACCAGTGAATTGGGTGGGAATAGTACATTTAGGCCCATATTTATACTTTTTTAGCGCCGCATTTGTGCCGCTTTTTGGCGCAAAAACGGCGTAAACTTACAAAATACAATAGTATTTTGTAAGTTTGCGCCGTTTTTGCGACAAAAAGTGGCGCTAATGTGGCGCTAAAAAAGTATAAATATGGGTCTTAACGTCTTCTGAGTCTAATGCTTTCCATACTGTTGCACCGACTAGGGTGGGAATAGTAAATTTTACCCCTCCTCAATCAAATCCTTACCCTACTGTTGCACACACTGGAATGGGAAATAGTAAATTTTACCCCTCCGGAGTCCAACATTTTCCCTACTGTTGCACTTGCTGAGTGGGAATAGTAATTTAACTTTTTTTTTCTGAGTCCAACAGTTTCCCTACTGTTACACACGCTGAAATGGGATTAGTAAATGTAACTCAACGGAGTCCTGTGAGAATAGTACATTTCACCCATCCTGATTCTAAAAGTTTCCATAGTGTTGCACACATGGGAGTGGGCATTGTAAATTTGACCTCTCCAGAGTCCTACACTTACCCTACCTTTACATATACTGGAATGTGAATGGTGCATTTTACCCCTCCTGAGTTCAATGCTTTCCCTACGGTTGCACTTACTGGATTGGGAATAGTAAATGTAACCTCTCCTACGTCCAACAGTTTCCCTAGTGAGTTACACAATGGAGTGGGAATAGAACATTTTACCTCTCCTGTGTCCAACGTTTTCCCTACTGCTGCAATTACTGGAGTGAGAATAGTAAATGTTATCTTTCCTGAGTCCAACATTTTCTCTACTGTTGCATTTACTGGAGTGGGAATAGTAAATGTAACTTCTCCTGAGTACAACTCTTTCCCTACTGTTGCACGGACTGGAGTGGGAATAGTAAATTGTACCCCTCCTAAGTCCACCATTTCCATACTGTTACACACACTGGTGTCCAAGGCTTATCCTACTGTTGCACAGATTGGAGTGGTAACAGTAAATTTTACCCTTCATGTGTTCAATGTTTTCCCTACTGTTTTACCAACTTCAGTGGAAATAGTATATTTTACGCTTTCCCTACTGTTGAATACACTGGAGTGGAAATAGTAAATTTGATGTTTCCAGTGTCCAACGATTTCTCTATTGTTGCACAGATTGAAGTGGGAATAGAAAATGTTACTCCTCCTGAGTTCAGAGCTTTCCCTACCGTTGTATAGATTGGAGTGCAAGTAGTGTATTTATTATTGCTATAGTTTAACAATTTTGTCAATATTGTTTAAATATATATCACTATTATGTGTTTGTGTATTTAATTGTAAAAAATGTTATATGCTTAAACCTATGTAGTTTTTAACATATATTTAGTGAAATGCATTTTTATCTAGTATTTACTTTTTATGTATAATTAATTTGGAAATATTTATGTTTATTTGCAGTTTGTTATATTTTTTATTTTTTTCTGTTTATTTAAAGTATTGTAAAGTATATATATATATATATATATATGTATATATATATATATATATATATATATATATATGTTATTAATACATAAAAATAGAAAATTAAGACATAAATTAAACTTAATATTTTTATAATAGTGTTACATGATATATGTGTATATAAACATAAATTTATACATATATATGTGTGCGTTTGTTTAAATAAGTATATATTCATATCTTTTTAAATATTACCTAAATATATATAATTTACATTCTAGTAATGTTATATGTTAAATTATTTAAGTTATACTGTTTTTAACTACATGCATATTAAAAAACGTACACTTGTTTTGTAGATCTGTCTTTGCAAGGTAGACTTTATTGTCAAAATTGAATCAGTGGGGTATCCCTTCAAAGCTCTGGCGCATAATTGAGTTATTGTACTCCAGTACAAGAGTGAGCATCATGTTAGGAGAATATAAATTAACGACAATGAAAATACCCACAAAGGACAGGCTGAAACAGTGTTGTGTTTTTGTCCTATTGCTGTTCAACTTTTATTTAGTTGATTTAAATAATGCACTTAACACGGTAATCCATTGCACCTGTTTAGTTCAAGCAGTAAACAATCTCCAAGATTCTGATGACATCATGCTACATAGCTACACTCTGGCCTCCAAAGGTTAATAATGGCCCTTGCCACTTACATCAAAGTAAATAGCCTGGAAAAAAATCTCAGAAAGAGTAAAGTGATGTTCTTCGCTGCCTACAAAAAAATATGTTTGCTGGTTTCTGGAGGAGAAAATTGCTTTAGCCTCGACATACATGCCATTTGGCATCACCCTTGACAACAGCTGAAAGTTTAAGGCCCATCTTCAACTACTAAGAAAAAGAGCGCGACCCCTGACCTTTGAATTTGGACCCTGTGCAGGAAATTACACAATCCCTGGCCTTTGTAATCCTGTCCCATCTCAGTTTGAGGAAATCTCTCTGGAAAATCACACAATAATCCCGGCTGGGAAGGTTCTCAGCAGTGTTTGTTGGAACATTGCTGCATCATGTACGAAAATTTCAAACCCAGATTGGGTCAGCTTCATAAATGCTCATGAAATGATATGCTGCCAAGAAACTTGGATGATGGCAGGCTTCTACATCGACGGGTAACAGTGCTTTTTCCAACCTGCAATACCATCCAAGGTGGGCAGTGCAAGTGGGGTCCTGCTAGCTTCTTTTCCTTCGAGGTTACTGACATTGAAATGTCACAAGGTTTGGCTTCTTCTCACTTTCTTGCCCCCATTTAATCATTCCCTGCTGAATTTGACATTTTCCTAATTTACTTTTACTATACCATCATTAACCAATCAGTTAGGGACTCTACTATAACATCATTAACCAATCAGTTAAGGACTCTATCAATCAATTTGAATAATTTTCACAGGACCTTTAGATTAAAAAAAACATTATTTATATTAACTGATCTCAGAGTTTAGCATTTTTACATGCAAGTTCTCAGATACAAGGGTTTGTGGCTTTAGTAATGAACAATTTGACAACGCTACACATTTCTTTTATTCTGCCTATGATGAGGCATTGAATGAATTGTTATTGAAATATAATGTTGTTTTCTCAAGTGATATCTGTGGTACAAAAATGCATGTGTCCCAATCTTTACAGGGAATCAAGTAGGTAGCACCATAGATTGCATACTCTTGTCAACTGAGGTATCCTCCCACCTAACTGATTTTGTGGTATTTAGCAGCTGTATGAGCTACCATAACTCCCTTTTTATCATATTAGACTTCCTCATTAAAATGCCAAAACCTAAAGGATCCGATAATATGAAGATTTCTAGGTGTAAAGAATTAAAATTAAAATGGGAGTAAGTTGATCCAGCTGCTTTTAACCAAACCATTGTTGAAGACTTTAGGGCTTCAATCATGGCTTGTTTAACTGATGACCTAGGACCATTTAGATCCATTCTGAATTTGTCAAAATCTACAGGTCCATTTCAATGAATCGTATGTCTCCTGCTCTCCCCCACGAGAAGCTACTCTTGTTGGCTCAATGCAGCATTTTCAGCTGCTCATAGGAAACTGATGGTTGCGCTGAAAAAGAGCCCACGGGTAGTATGTGAGTTTAAGGAGGTGAAGGAAAACTATAAACGGTTCCTCGAGGAAAGAAACTCCCAGATTAGAAATAAAGCTTGGGAAGACCTCCAAATGGATGGGTAAATTGAGGGACAGTTCAAAATTTTGAGAAGTGGTCAATAGGCCTTTGTTTAAGGACTAATTAGTTGTTTAATAGTAGGGAAGTATGTCAAGACAAAAAAGGGCTCCGTGCACCTATTGTTCATTGATTTAACAAGCACCATTGACCTTGTGAACTGCTGTAAGTTGTGGGACCTAAAATGGGAGTGGAGATTGAACTCCTAACTCTCGTCAGGTGATTAGACCATGATCTCACAGTAAGGGTATGCTATGCCCCCCTGGGAGAATGTCCTCCCTACATTAACTCCACCAGCGGTGTCAGGCAGGGGTGCATTCTGATCCCATTCCTTTTCCTGCTCTATAATATTGGGATCCGTAATTATTTGGTGGATAAGGGAAAGGATGTGCCATGCATGGGAAATAAGTTTACTCCCATCTCATTATGTGCTGATGACGGGTTATTGATTGGTTGCACTGCAAATAGCCGCCAGACACTTTTAGACCTGTTTCTACCATATATAAAGGATCTAGACCTTCAAGTAAATTACTCAAAGTCGTATATTATGACATGTGGTTGCCCAAGCACCACGTCAAAGCACTTTTAAAATGGGGGATGATTCAAATCTAACAAGGTGACGAATTTTTGTTATTTTGGGATTCTTTTTAATCAGTCACCAGGTTGGACATCACTTTTAACGCTTAGACTCCAGACTTTAAGTACACACATTGAGGCTGTATTATTGATTTGCCCATAAACTTATAAACAAACCCATCATAGAAATGCTGAGCTTGTATAGGAGTAAATGAATTACAGTGGGAGCATATGGCGCTGGCTTATGGGCTACAACAGGGCAGGTGCCCGTCAACGAATAGAGAACTGCTTTATGTGCAGATTATTGTCAGTCCGGGAGGCACAGCCACTCTAATATGCCACAAAGAACTCGTGATGCTATACTTGGAAGACCTGATTGGGTTAACCCCTTTATTACTCTGGGTTCAAATTTGGGGCACACCCACGGCTGGCCTGACCAGAAACAGGAACCTAGACTGCCTGTCACTTGATGGGATAGATAAAATACCATGGCTCTTATATCTGAAGGATTCATTCAATAGTTTAGGCTTACTGAATGTATACAACTATCCTCGTACAATTGGCCAGAACATGAGCTATGAGTCAAAGAACGATATATACTGTATGGGACACTGTATGAATAAACGCTTAGAAATGGGCAGGCAAAAGAACGATTGTTAGCTATGCCCAAGTGTCAACAACACGTTGTATAGAGGCTTACTTAGGGTGGATTATGAACCCCACATTTCGTTATTGGGCTACTCTCTTTAGGCTGCTCAAACTTCACTTTAAATTTGTTTTCTCTACTCCAGGTGCCTGGAAACGAGTTTTACGGCCCTGTGGGTGAAATAACATTTCGACTCAATGCACTAGCCACTTCCTTATGTTTTGCATTGTGTACTCAGCTCTGAGACATTCTTTCTTGACCCCGCTACTGCGCACGTTAAATTTGAGACACCATAAGGAAGGGTTAATATTTCTGCAATCTCTAGGGTCCCTAGAAATGTGTTATGCGATATTACATGTTATAAAATCAGCTTTCTATATTAGGAAATAGTATGAATTTTATGGACGATTTTAAACTATATGAGTGAATCTGAAACTTCCTATATGTTACTACATTTTCATAAAATGAACCCTCTACGAGCAATGCATGAATCCCAATACAGTACAACTCAATAGGTGATTGTAATTCACATTTGTGCATCTTTTATCTAAATGAATGGGTATTGTATATTTTGAACTTGACATCTGTTTTGGCATCTTGGGCTAATAAAAGGAATTCTGTCTTCATTTTGTATCTTGAGTAAGTTAAAACTGTCACAGAAATGTTTGGAATTTTAATGCATTATTCTTTTTATTGTTTTTGTGCTTTTATGGCTGAGGCCCAAAGAAGACCTGTTTGCTTGCTTCCTTGTTAACACAATCCATCACAGCAAATTTATAACGACCTCAACATATAGACCTGAACCTTTTCGTGGAAGACATGCCAGAAAGGTAGACATTGACTATAAACCTATACAGAAGGCTATTCTTCCTCCAAAAACATACTTCTCAAGCCCAAATTCGTAGACAGTTAGGATTAGAAAGACAAGAACTCGCCCAGAAGGGAGCATTCATTAATTCTTGTGGGAACCTGCACGAACCTCCAAACTTCCCAAAGCAACCTAGAATGGGGAGAGATTTTCAATACTAAAGCATACAAGGGGCAACTATTTTTTTAGAAACCTAATCACTTAGGCAAAGTTTAAGAAATTCTAAAGCAAATCTGAAATTTCTCTTATTTCAACAAGATAAGAATGGCTTCGCCAGAAAAAATTCGCACTCTTGGTTATTGATAACCTCCTACAATCCAACCCCCCAATAATACCTGAGAGCTAACTTCTTGTCTCATTCGAAATTGAAACTCATTTAACATAGAATGGGGAGCTTCCACAGTAAGGGCCTCATTTGCAAGCCCCTTGCGCCGCCACTGTGTCATTTATTTTTGGCGCAGGGGCAGCACTAGCAGTGCTCTACACTGCTCTGTATTTACAAACTGACGCATTGGGCCCAATATGTCACTTTGTAAAGCCCTGCGTCATATTATACCTGTGTCACTTAGAATGTATGTAGGGTAGGCGTTCCCATGGAAAAAGCCATGTAGAACTGACGCAGTAAAATTCACAACTTTTGACTGTGTCACTCTATGACTTCACTGCATCAAAATATTACTGCCTGCTCAGACCAGGTGTACAATTGATGCATGTCTTTTTCCACTGGGACGCTCCTCACATTGCTGGAGTTATGTCAGTATAACAACGCAACTCCAGCAATATGTCATTTTAGCACCAACAGATGCGTCAGAATTTCTGATGCATCTGTGGAAACGTGCACCATGGAGCTCTGTATTGTTAAATACAGTGCATCCATGACGTCATTAGGGGATGTGCGGAAAGTGCAAGAAATCGTCATCGATGCGACAGTTTCTTGTAAATGGGGCCCTCAGGATCTAAACTATAGACTCTGTGGTTACGAGTCTGAGACTCTTTCACATATGTTGTACATGTACCACACTGACAGAATTTCGAAGGACCCATCGCTTTTTAAGGTTTAACCATCTGCATATTAGAACCTAGACTAGATTTAATAGAAAGCTTGACTGGCAAGCATACCATCTGAACTGCAAATTTGTGAGCTCTTTGGACCAGTTCGCACTTATGCAGTCCTAAAAAATCTCTTGTTAGTTCATAAAGTGTTTTTTCTTTTATCATGTTTTAATGTTTCTAATCGATAAGATGTGATCTTTCCTCGCAGCATCTTTTGAGAGATCATCAGCCAGATTTGTTTACATGACGGTGCTTCCAGTATGAGACTGACTTTTCTTAGTCCAAAAGGGGTTAAGACTTTCCAAGAAATCTATAGATTTTCCTTTTGCCGAGTCTGCTTTGACTCTATTAATGTCTCATCCACATCCTTTCCCCAGATCTCTTTTGACAGGCTGCCTTTAAGCCTATAGTATCTATTTTATGATTGCTCTAATCTTTTTGCTTTATGTCCTCCTGTTTATCATTTGTGCTTTGGTTATTTATCGGTTTTTAGCTGCAAGCATAACTTTTCATTAACTTTTATTTTTCATATGTCTTCCTTGTCCTTTGTTTCCTCTGTACATTATTTTCTTTCTTTTCAGTATTGTTCTATTTTCCCTAGGTTGCGTGGTCAAATACTTTACTTTTATGTCACCCTTTTCTTCTTTTCTCTACTATCATCTCTCTTGCATCTTTGCAGATTTTTCGGTACTGCCTCTGAGTTGTGCGGTTAACTCAGATGTTCGTTTTCTACCCTATTATTGTCTGATTTATTTCAATTCTGTCTCCTCAATTTGTTGAACTCCTTTTCGTTACCTGCCTCATGTTTCTTTCAATACATCACAATGTATATTCTCCTCATACCTCTCCTTCTCTCCTGAAATGCCACATGAATGTATTTGTGTCTTCATGGCTTTTCTATTTTACATCTCTGTAGCTTGCCTCAGTATTTCCATCTCTCACTCTTTCCGTCTTTTTATCATCCTTAAGCTTTCCTTTCTGTATCATTGTTTTTCTCATTTTGTTTCTTGTTTCATGTTTTCCCGCTATCTTTCTTCTATTGTTACCACAGAGAACAATCTAAAACTTTTAATTCTAAATTATATGTATTTAAGGTTCTACCGTTTTATAATATATTTATCGCTGTACATGTATTATATTCACATTACTAGTCATCATCTGATATATTTACGTTTCATTATATTTTTTAGAAAGGCGACTCTTTTGCACATTTAGGTTCTCATATCTCTTTTGATCTTTGTTATCACTAATGACATCATTATTTCGAACAATTTTGCAAACAATCCATCATATGCAGATCAGCTTCATGCAAACGTTTCTCATTAATATTCATTTCGCAAATCATAAATTTCTGACTACCTTCGGCACTACAGGATATCGTTGCTGCTTTAAACAGTAACCAGTACACCGCTATGTTTTGATCTGAAATCCCTTGGAGTTACATGCACCAACCACAGCAGCAAAGTAACAAGTGGTATGGACAAGATTATAATTGCCGTGGACAGGAAGGCACAATCATTGAACTCATTACAATACAATCCGATACTAGGGGTCTGAGAATTTAAGTGGTGCGATAAATAGCATCAATTACAGGTTTTTCTCTTTCAAATTGTAAATACCATGCAGATTTTAGTGCTCTCCCCAACAAAATCTGGATATCAAGACATTCATTAGGTGATTTCCTCCATTAAATGAAGGCAGGTTTGAGATGCTGAAATGTACTTCAGGTGTGTGGCCTTTCGAATACTTTTTAATTACTCTCTATGGTAAACTCTTGCCCACTTGTAATGGGCAACCACTGCACAAACAGGTTTTGGAACATGGGTCGTTAATTATACTGCCAATCGGGGTCAATGACCACATGAAAAAGGCAATTTTGGTGGCTTCCCAAGAGATGCATCAAACCTTCTGACTGAATGTCCTGTGAATGCTAAAAGGTGATTAGACTGATTCCATTAATTTAAGCAATGCTCATTGTGATGGAGACGTCATCTGCTGTCTCACCTTGACAAGTGTGGTTATCCTCTGCAAGGATGAGCCCCCTAGGGCACTGGCACTGGTACCTCGTCCCGACCTCTGTGCAGGTATGACTGCATCCCCCGTTATTGTTATGGCAGCCTTCGATTTCTGTTTGTGTAAAAAAGTAAAAAAAAATGTTTTCAGACATGTTCAACAAAAACATGATAGACAAAATGTACGCCCATATTATGAGGTGACCACTTAATTTTAATAGACCCGGTAAGAGCAGTTACCCATCTCACCAGAATTCAGAAATCTGCAGGATCACCACAAGTCTATTTACTTTCGTGCTGCTGAAATATCTGCGGGAAAAACGGCGAATAATTGAGGGAATCGTAATGGGGCAGCTCCTCCATTAGAGCAGAGAAGCGTCACCACACTTGGAAAATGCCCACAGACACTGCCCAGAGATGAAAAATAAAATGGCAAAAAAGTTCATATATTATCATTTCATTTTTCATCACCTGTCCGAAACCGAGTGTCAGGATATGGCGGGGCTAATTGAGTGCCAGCAGCAGGGGGGAGTGGTGGGCTGCTTGTGCACTTGTTTAAAGTGTGCATGTCTCTTTGGCCAGCCAGCCAGACATGCACACTCTAAACCTCTCAACCTAGCTGGGTTGAGAGCTAGCACAGGCCTCCAGTGCCCTCGAAGACGTTGAGAGAGGCTGTTATCTCCTATCCTGGTACTTCTCTCATGCTGGTTAACAGCATGAGAGCAGCACCAGGATTGGTTGAGGGAGTTGGATGCCTGGAGCCAAGAAGGAAATCGGAATGAGGAGGACGTGACAAGGTAAGATATTTTCGATTTTATTTACTTTATGTCCTCCCCCCTTTTATGTAGCACGCATACATGCTCCTACCCCAACCCATTTGCCCATCGCACCACTCTTAATAGTTGCAAACTGCTACCGCAGGGGTTTTAATCAAAATTATTATTGAGTGTTCATGTATTCTGAGTAATGGATTTGTATAGAATATATAGTAATGTAGAAAAATAATGCACACAGATGAAAATGTGATTATGATTAGTGGTTGCCAGTGTTCACGAAGTGTACTTATTAATAGTCTAATGCTGTAAAATGTGGAGCATATGTTTGACTAACGTAGTAATATGTCATATTAAAGGTGCTGCATTATGTATTAGCTTTATTAATTGCAGGCCTTAAGTTAGCGAAGGTCTTGGCCTAGTTGCCCGACCTCATGTCAGGCTGTATTTCTTAATGTTTAATAACTGGATGTTCTAGAGAGTTAAACTGTGATTTTCCATTGTATTGTGTAAATGTGCTCGTAGTTGAGAAAGTTTTCTCATGAGAACCAACTGCTAGAAGATGCTGTTCTTGCCAAATGTAACAATATGTATGTAATGTGTGGAAGACTGACTTTCTCAGGAGGAGAACAATGGAGACACTGACTGGAGTAGAAGCTGCAACAATATTGTTACCTGAAGAGCCGGATGATGAGGATGTTGAAGGAAAAACCAATCACCACATGTGAATGGAGTAATGGTAGAATTCATAGATTTGGAGTTTAGTTTTTATTGGACAAAATGTGAACATGCGATCCCTTGACCAATAGGGATATGGAAAGTAGTTTTAGCAAATTTAACTTAACAAGACTGCACAGAGGGAAGAGAGCCCATTGCCCATTTCCTTCCTGGCCAAAAGGTCAATATTTTCTTGTGCGTCTTGACAACAGACATGATTAACTTTAATGCTTAAAGACTTTGCGTTTTCTGAACATTGATGCTGAATTCTGATGCCTTGCTGATTGACTGATGTCCTGATGACGAAGACTATCTTGTCTTGCCAATCCAATTGAGGAGAGGTATAAATCGTACCTATGTGTCTGTTGTGCATATTTACTTTTTCTTTCTAGGTACCAACTGCACTGTTTGGCGAGAGCCATAGTTAGATGTTTTTCCAAATTCGTGTTACTAAATTGTTTTGCATACAGCCCAACATGCTGATGCTAATTTGGTATTAGATAAGGATTCTCACTAATGAAAATCTGCTAATGCAGAATAATGCTTGATGAATTTCTTTGCTGAATCTAAATGTATGTGATCTTGTTGAGAAGTTGTTCTGGTTATTAATTGCACTGTCACCTCAGAATGTGTATTAGTTCAAGCTTTGATTAGATTACGTTTTTCCATCGCTTTGGAGAGCCAGTGTTGTTTCTGTATGTGTATCATTTGATTTTGAGGTTAATTCACTTGTCTTTATCATTGTTAATATAAAGAAATAAATATTTTAACTTTTACTAAAAGGTGTGGTTATTCATGGCTGAAAGGTCATGGTGCGTGACAATTACTAACTCTATTGCGTATTAATGTTATTAATGATTGTCGATTCTTGATATTGTGTATTGATTACTGATGATTGATCTGCATGTTCTGGAATATATAGTTGGATCATCTTAATTGCGAGTCAAAAAGTTCATCGACCTATTTGCGTCCCTTGTAAGTTTACTTATTAAGGTCAGACACGCTAACGAAACCGTCCCTGAATCACACCTGGAATTACACATTCCATCTTTAATCCCAGTTAACTAGCCCCCCCCCCCCCCCCAGAATTACCCGTGCTCACAGTATTGATAACTCCAGGTGGGGGGTACAGGTGGTTTACCAGCTTCTAATTCAGGCCTACGAGAATGAAGGCCATAGTTTTCAAAATACAAGGATACTTGGGGCCAGATGTAGGTAGAAAAGGGTTTGCGACTCGCAAATTGTGAGTCGGAGTGACTTGCAATTTGCGAGTCGCAAACCCATATGCAGAATGGTGTCCCTGCAAAGACCCACCTCATTAATATTACACTGGAGACAGCAGACCACCATGTCTGTGACTGCTTTTTTAATAAAGCAGTTTTTGTTTTTTTTGTATTGCAGCCCGTTTTCCTTAAAGGAAAATGAGTTGCAATACACTCGGGAAAATGAAACCATTTGGTTTCGTTTTTATAGAGTAGGTAGTGGTCCATTGGACCACTGCCTGCTCTGAAAAAATATTTTTGGCGCCATTCACAAAGGGGAAGGGATCCCATGGGGACCCCTTCCCTTTTGCGAATGAGTTAGCACCCACTTCACATGGGTGCTAACTGCGAATTGCTTTGCGACCGCGTTTGCGGTCACAAAGCAATTCTGCATTGTGGTGCGACTCGCAAATAGGAAGGGGAACACCCCTTCCTATTTACGAGTCGCATTCCCATTTTGCGAGTCGGTACCAACTCGCAAAATGGGAATGTGCATCCCGATGCACGTTTTGCATGGCGCAAACTGCGAATTTCGCAGTTTGCGCCATGCAAAACGGTTCCTACATCTGGCCCTTGGTTTTTAAGTTAGAAGTGTACTTCACTCACATTCAGAGTCTTGGGATTTTTTTTTAAGTTCATGCCATTCACAATAGCCACTCCCTTTGTATTTTTTCGCCATTTTGTTGGCACTTTAATTCAACAGGCCTTTGATTCCTGTCTTTTCTATAAACATCCTGTATGCATTACATTGTGTACTTTTCTTGTTCTACAATACTCGTAGTGGTGGCTGGAGACATTTGAAAATAGTGGGGTATAAAAGTTGGGAATGAGTTTTACGAGCAAGCAAAGCGAGTAAGCTGGAACAACATATGATGATGAACAAGAGTAAAAAGTGACACATTTTAAAGCAAATAAAATAAAAAAATATTGTTAATTATGTGCAGTTTTACATCAACATAACTTATTTCTTTGAGCAAGGTTTGCACTATGTAAAACTCCAAAATAAAATGGGGATTCTGCATAACAGCTCTTCCGAAGACAAGACACAGAGCCTTCGGTGCAAGGAGGTTTGCTGGATAAGGAGTGGGGGCTGTTCTTCGAACCTGGTTCCCTATTATACATAATTATAAATAAATGGTTGCAATGCTTAATTTGAGCCAGTAGTTTCCGGTGCCTGGCACCAGCACTTAATTGTCAACATTGACACAGTCTGCCAGCTGGTGGTGCTGTCTTTCCCTATTAGAGATGAGCAGAACCACAGTTATTTAATAACCAAATATTTATGTATAATGACTAAAATGTGCTGCCTAAGCCATTCTTATCTATCTCTTCAAGAATACATCATAAAAGCAGGACAGACCTATTTTGGTGTCATGTAAATAAAATGATCACTGGCCACTTGGGTCCTTGTTAAGAGGAGGGCCTGACACAAACAGTCCTGTTTGCTCTCTCATTGTCACGGTCCTAATGAGTTTGTTAGTTTGGTTTGGAGGTTCCAGGAACAGCTCTAAAGGACCAATAGTGGGCCCTGCAAGTGAAAGAGGAGGGCGGGGACCCCTGGTGTGAGCTGTAGGATTTTGGTATGCCTTCTGTCAGGCACACCAGACTTTGAAACATTGAAGAATGGCTCTCTACCACTACAACTTCAGCTGAAATATCAAGATGGCATCACAGTGCTGAGTGACTTTGGCCTGATAGAGGAGGTTCACCTGGAGGACTTGCCTGAAAGTGTGAGTTGTCAGTTCGGAGTAGTGTCTGTCAGAGAGTAGTGAGGCCCATGGGTAGCAGGAAGAGCCAATATGGGGGGCAGTGAAGTATAGGCTGCCTACACAGGGTGACAGTGTATATACTTAAATCAACTGAGCATTTGCATCTGAGCAGCGCAATATACCAGAGCACTTTGCATTGAATGTTCCACACGGTTATACATTTTAAAGAGGATAATACAAAAACCTCCCAGAGACAAAAAAAACATTTTTTTACCACATGGCATACACCTCAGAGCCAGGAAGATAGCATGGGCAGTCAAATAGAGGGCCCTTATGCCTCTGCCCTGACCCTCAGAGAACTAGTTATCCATGACCTGTTAAGAGATTTGATGGTCACTGTGGGAAGCATTGACTGAAAGGTCACAACTATAGGAGGAAGTATGGAAGAACTCAAAAGGAGAGTAGGCTGGCACAAAGTGCAACTTGACAGAATGGGCCAGAGTGTTGAGAATCTAGAGAGCTTCAAGAAGTGTTCCATCCCAGCTATGGTCTAGTGACTGAACAATACATTGCAGGCCTTACACCAGAGAATGCTGGAATTCCCAAAACCAGAAGATGGATAAGACATCAGAGAAGTCAACCAGCAATTTCTGCTGATGGCAATGAGAGGTGAAGACAATGCAGCCTCTCTGAAGCCCATGGGGTGATACGTCTACCAACAAGTGGACCTGAGAGTAAACCATTGGATACTGGGACAATCCTGACAGAGCTGGAAACTCTGTGTCAGAGGTAGGAGGCCACATGTTTGGCCTCTAAGAAAAGAGCACCTTCTTAAGGGGGAATGTAAGGAAATGCCTCCTTGGCATGGTTGCCCCCTGACTTTTTGCCTTTGCTGATGCTATGTTTACAATTGAAAGTGTGCTGAGGCCTGCTAACCAGGCCCCAGCACCAGTGTTCTTTCCCTAACCTGTACTTTTGTATCCACAATTGGCAGACCCTGGCATCCAGATAAGTCCCTTGTAACTGGTACTTCTAGTACCAAGGGCCCTGATGCCAAGGAAGGTCTCTAAGGGCTGCAGCATGTCTTATGCCACCCTGGAGACCTCTCACTCAGCACAGACACACTGCTTGCCAGCTTGTGTGTGCTGGTGAGAACAAAACGAGTAAGTCGACATGGCACTCCCCTCAGGGTGCCATGCCAGCCTCTCACTGCCTATGCAGTATAGGTAAGACATCCCTCTAGCAGGCCTTACAGCCCTAAGGCAGGGAGCACTATACCATAGGTGAGGGTACCAGTGCATGAGCATGGTACCCCTACAGTGTCTAAACAAAACCTTAGACATTGTAAGTGCAGGGTAGCCATAAGAGTATATGGTCTGGGAGTTTGTCAAACACGAACTCCACAGCACCATAATGGCTACACTGAAAACTGGGAAGTTTGGTATCAAACTTCTCAGCACAATAAATGCACACTGATGCCAGTGTACATTTTATTGCAAAATACACCCCAGAGGGCACCTTAGAGGTGCCCCCTGAAACTTAACCGACTATCTGTGTAGGCTGACTGGTTCCAGCAGCCTGCCACACTAGAGACATGTTGCTGGCCCCATGGGGAGAGTGCCTTTGTCACTCTGAGGCCAGTAACAAAGCCTGCACTGGGTGGAGATGCTAACACCTCCCCCAGGCAGGAGCTGTAACACCTGGCGGTGAGCCTCAAAGGCTCACCCCTTTGTCACAGCCCAGTAGGGAACTCCAGCTTAGTGGAGTTGCCCGCCCCCTCCGGCCACGGCCCCCACTTTTGGCGGCAAGGCTGGAGGGAACAAAGAAAGCAACAAGGAGGAGTCACTGGCCAGTCAGGACAGCCCCTAAGGTGTCCTGAGCTGAGGTGACTCTAACTTTTAGAAATCCTCCATCTTGCAGATGGAGGATTCCCCCAATAGGGTTAGGATTGTGACCCCCTCCCCTTGGGAGGAGGCACAAAGAGGGTGTACCCACCCTCAGGGCTAGTAGCCATTGGCTACTAACCCCCCAGACCTAAACACGCCCTTAAATTTAGTATTTAAGGGCTCTCCCTGAACCTAGAAATTAGATTCCTGCAACAACAAGAAGAAGGACTGCCTAGCTGAAAACCCCTGCAGAGGAAGACCAGAAGACAACAACTGCCTTGGCTCCAGAAACTCACCGGCCTGTCTCCTGCCTTCCAAAGAACTCTGCTCCAGCGACGCCTTCCAAAGGGACCAGCGACCTCTGAATCCTCTGAGGACTGCCCTGCTTCGACGACGACAAGAAACTCCTGAGGACAGCGGACCTGCTCCAAAAAGACTGCAACTTTATCCAAAGAAGCAGCTTTAAAGAACCCTGCAATCTCCCCGCAAGAAGCGTGAGACTTGCAACACTGCACCCGGCGACCCCGACTCGGCTGGTGGAGAACCAACACCTCAGGGAGGACCCCCGGACTACTCTACGACTGTGAGTACCAAAACCTGTCCCCCATGAGCCCCCACAGCGCCGCCTGCAGAGGGAATCCCGAGGCTTCCCCTGACCGCGACTCTCTGAAACCTAAGTCCCGACGCCTGGAAAAGACCCTGCACCCGCAGCCCCCAGGACCAGAAGGACCGGACTTTCACTGCAGAAGTGAACCCCAGGAGTCCCTCTCCCTTGCCCAAGTGGAGGTTTCCCCGAGGAAGCCCCCCCTTGCCTGCCTGCAGCGCTGAAGAGATCCCTTGATCTCTCATTGACTTCCATTGCGAACCCGACGCTTGTTCTAACACTGCACCCGGCCGCCCCCGCGCCGCTGAGGGTGACATTTCTGTGTGGGCTTGTGTCCCCCCCGGTGCCCTACAAAACCCCCCTGGTCTGCCCTCCGAAGACGCGGGTACTTACCTGCTGGCAGACTGGAACCGGGGCACCCCCCTTCTCTCCATTGCAGCCTATGCGTTTTGGGCACCACTTTGAACTCTGCACCTGACCGGCCCTGAGCTGCTGGTGTGGTAACTTTGGGGTTGCTCTGAACCCCCAACGGTGGGCTACCTTGGACCAAGAACTGAACCCTGTAAGTGCCTTACTTACCTGGTAAAACTAACAAAAACTTACCTCCCCCAGGAACTGTGAAAATTGCACTGTGTCCACTTTTGAAATAGCTATTTGTGAATAACTTGAAAAGTATACATGCAATTGAAATGATTCAAAGTTCCTAATGTACTTACCTGCAATACCTTTCAAACAAGATATTACATGTTAAATTTGAACCTGTGGTTCTTAAAATAAACTAAGAAAAGATATTTTTCTATACAAAACCTATTGGCTGGATTTGTCTCTGAGTGTGTGTACCTCATTTATTGTCTATGTGTTTGTACAACAAATGCTTAACACTACTCCTTGGATAAGCCTACTGCTCGACCACACTACCACAAAATAGAGCATTAGTATTATCTCTTTTTACCACTATTTTACCTCTAAGGGGAACCCTTGGACTCTGTGCATGCTATTCCTTACTTTGAAATAGCACATACAGAGCCAACTTCCTACAGGGAAGAAAAGTGCTAATCTTCACAGATGTGAGCAGGACCAATCAATTCAAGAGGTCAGAGCTCCAAGTTGTTAACAGAGAGCTGGTGGCATTGGGATGCAGCACTTTCTATGTAGAATCCAGAAAGACTTTGTGGCAGGAGTGATGGAAAATATTATGCTTTCACACACCCCCAGGCAGTGATAGACTTTCTTGCTTTCATAAAAGCAGATGTGATCCATGAACAACGGCAGAGCAGAATGGAAAAGACCTTACAAAAAACTGTCAGTGGCAGCTGGAGGACTCAGGTAACAGTGCGAGGAATGAATTGAACAAAAATATTATATACAATTTGAAACCTGCAATGGGCAGAGTAGCCACACCCCTATGTTCTCGAAACTGTGGACACATGAGGGCATTTTATCATATGCTGTGGAGCTGCCCGGTCATACAGAGCTACTGAGAGTCATGGTGTCTTCTTTCAACAGTGTTTGTGGTAATACTGCTGTGCCCTCCCCTAAATGGTGCTTGTTGAAAACCTGGGACAAAACAGATCTCACCCATATGCACCAAATCTAGATGACTTTGGGGTTAATAGTGGCGAAACGCAATATTGCCTGCAACAGGAAAGGGGATCAACTCCCGGAACTGGCAGATTGGGAGAGAGTAGTATACGAGGGTAGGGGTTGCCCATGGAAATGGACTAAAATCTAGGGTAAGTGCATTGATCACCAAGGTGGATTATGTACTCTGCCCGAACGTGTGGGACCGGATGGTTGACATCAGATGCAAACAACGGCGGCTCCTCCGCAAACGTGGAGGAGCTTTGCCCCACCCACTGCTTTCAGCAGAAGGAAAAATAAATTGATAATAATGGAACGTTATTATTATTTTATTTTTATCTGGAGCCAGGTTAGGGCAGGGCAGGGCTGGAGGAGGAGTGGTATGTGCATCATAAGTGCAAATGTCTGTTTGGCCGATCGTGTTGGGTCGGCAAAACAGACATGCGCACTTAGCATTTGTGCGGAGGGTTCCACTCCCTGTGCTCTAGCTGAACCAGCCCACTCACACCAATCACCATGCTGCTGTTATGCTGGTGACAGCAGGGTCGTGATTGGCTGAGGGGAGTCTAGGAACGTGTGTGGTTCCCTGAAGAATTCGAGGACCGACAAGACGAACCTGTCTCCCGACAAAGCAGGTAAGTGTTTTTTTTATTATTATTTTTTCTACCCCAACACCCCCGTTGGTAAGTGGCAGGTGTCACTGGGTGCAAACTGATGTTGCAGATGCTCTCTTCCTAGGGGTGGGTGTGGGGAGGGGGGAAATCAGGAGCCTTCTATGAGAAGTAATGTTGCTTGACTGTAATTTGATGATGTTGATTTTGCTGCTACAACGTTGTCTGTTTGATAAAAAGAATTTTAAAACAAAGTTTGAAACCCGCAAAGTTGTTTCTTCTAACCCTTTCATTCTTGTCACTAAGGGCCATATTTAAGGCCAAGTCACCCAGCGTAGCAGGTCACCTTGCCGCGCTGCACTGCGTAACAGGGAAAGGGCAGGAATGCACCGTATTTAAGGCACTATGGTGCATTCTTGTCCTTTTGCTTGTGCTAGCCCATAATGGGCTGCCTCATGCACCCTTGCACCATGGTGTAAGGGTGCCTATGTTGCATGCAGGATTGCTTTTGTGCAGGAAGGGGCACCTTCCTGCACAAAAACAATCCTGTTATCCCTGGCAGCTTTTGGCGTGTCTACCGTGTCTTTTTGCCTTCCGACCTCCTGTTTTTATGAATGCTGGTTATTGTCTCTGCACACTCTACCACTGCTAATCAGTGCTAAAGTGCAAGTGATCCCTATCTAAATTGTACTGTTGATTGGTTCATTCATGATTGGCATATTTGGTTTACCTGTAAGTCCCTAGTAAAGTGCACTAGAGGTGCCCAGTGCCTGTAAATCAAATGCTACTAGTGGGTCTGCAGCAATGATTGTGCCACCCACATGAGTAGCCTGGTAACCATGGCTGAGACCTGCCCTGCAGCGTCTGTGTGTGCAGTTTTAAACTGCCAGTTCGACTTAGCTAGTGTACCCACTTGCCAAGCCTAAACCTTCCCTTCTTATACATGTAAGGCACCCCTAAGGTAGGCCCCAGGTAGCCCCAGGGGCAGGGTGCAATGTATGTTAAATTTTGGACATGGACTGATGTGTTCTACACGTTCTAACAGTGAAATAGTGCCAAACTCTCTCATAGGTTAACATGGGGGCTGCCTTTAAATATTATCAAAGTGCAGGTTTCCTTTGAGAGCAGATAGAAATGTAGAGTTTGGGGTCTCTGAACTCACAATTTAAAAATGTATCTTTCAGTAAAGTTGGTTTTTATATTGTTAGTTTGAAAATGCAACTTTTAGAAAGTAGGCATTTTCTTGCTTAAACCATTCTGTGACTCTGCCTGTTTGTGGATTCCCCGTCTGGGTCAGCTTTACAGTTGGGCTGTTGTCAATTCTCTCTAGACAGTGACACAAAGGGGTCAGGGGTGTAGCCTGCATATCCTGATGAGCCATCTGAGCTAGAGAGAAGGGAGGAATGGTCACTCACACCGGAAAGGGCTGTGCCTGCCCTTGCACAATGCAGACTCCAACCCCCGGGTGTGTGTCTGGGGCTGGCCTGGACAAAAAAGGATCTTGGAAACAACTGAGACTTGCTCTGAAGTTTGCCAACTTCAAAGACTTTGAGGGGTATTGGACCCAAAGCCCCAGACTTTTAGAATCTTTCTGGATCATGAGGAACCTCTGCCAAGGAGAAGAGCTGAAGAGCTGGAGGAGTAGTACTGCCCCTTTGCTCTGTGTGCATTTCTGGGTTGGCCTGTAGTTGCTGCTTCTGCCTTAAAAGAGAGCAATGGGTGAACTTTGCTGTGTATTCTACTTAAGAGACTTCTCCAAGGGTTTGGAGTAGAGATTGTCCCCTGTTGGAAGTCTTAGGGATACCAAAGACTTCAGTTTCATCTGCCTGCAGCACTGGGAACCGTGTGTTCTGTGCTGTTCAAGAAGAAAAACCACAGTGACGCTGCCAACAACGCTGCTGGCCTGCACCATGACCTGCCAACGCTGCACGGAGCCGCACCACCCCGCTTAACACAGCTGCCATCCTTTGACACCGCAACTGAGCCGCTAGTTGCACCATGACCTGTGGGCCCCACACTCTGGCATCGCCTTGCTCACACCGCCGCCTAGGCATCCTTGACGCCGCCGCTCCTGCAACAATTTAAAATAGTTTTTTTTTTTAAATACAGTGTGAAATTAATAGAGGAACAATTAAACTGGAGAGGAAAGACATTCAGTGTATAAACTCCAAGGTAAACATCTGAAATCTCCTTTTGCCTCACACCAGATGGCCCCCTTCAAACCATAACGTTCCATGCTCACATCCCTGCACTGTGGCCTGTGGACATCGCTCGTGAGGTACACAAAGCACCGTCCTGTCCAGCACTGCAGCCCCGGTCCACTGACACCAGCGCTTTTGACTCCAGTGTTGTCACCAGGCATCCCTGTCTGCACTGCGACCTGTGGACGCTGCACAGAACCCGTCCGGTGTCGCACTGCCGACTTGGGCCTACTGCGCATCAGCAACAACGACGAGGCTCCCTGCACCGTGACTTGGTGACACCACAAGTTTCACTGCCCCGCTTCACACCGCAGCCCTGGTCTCACCGACGCCGCTGGATGATGTCACCAAGCTGCTGCCTTCTACGTGACCTGTGGGCACCGCACGTCGCATCGTCCTGCTTCATACCAGACCTCCAACGCCATCCACGCCAGCGCTCCTGACTTCATCAGCCCAGAGTTTGATCTGCAACACATATGACTTCAAGGGCCTGACGTCCCCCGTACCAAACTCAGGAACAGACACCGTGATGCCAGCGACGCCACTCTCTGGACCTCATTGCGAGGACCATGATGCCCTGCATTTCCAAGGTAGTGTTTGCGGGTCTTCCCGACACCGTAGCTGGCCTGCGACACTACGGCCAGCCTGAACCGTTGGATTTGTTGTTCACAATGCCGTGATAGCCCCAGACGGAGCTATTGACGTCAAGGAACTGTCTTTTTAAGTAATTATTGCAAAATTCATATCTTTATTACTGTATGTTGAATTTTTCTTGTTTTTGTCTTATTTTATATAGATAAATATTGACTATTTTTCTAAAACTGGTGTGGTGTCCTTTTGTAGTGTTTTCACTGCATTACTGTGTGTGCTGTGCAAATGCTTTACACATGGCTTCTGAGATAAGCCTGACTGCTCGTGCCAAGCTACCAAGGGGATGAACAGGGGTTATCTGAGCAGGTATCTCCCTTATCCTGTCTAGAGTGAGGGTCCCTCCTTGGACAGGGTGCAAACCGGCTGCCATCTAGAGACCCCATTTCTAACAAATCCTCTGAGACATTTTTCTCTTTCTATGTAGCCTGCAGAATGCAGAACACACAGCAAAAAGAAAAAACTAGGAGAAATAAAGATATTTCTCCTCATTACCGCTCACCTGGGGAGGCATAGGTTTTTGGCACATTCCCAGGTTTACTTTTTCTTGTAAATCTGGGAATGTGTCAAAATCCATAGATGTTGTGTGGGAACACCCAATCAACACCGATGGAAATGCCTCCCTGTCTCAGAGTAATGAAACGCCGCTATTTGCACTGCGTTCATTACTCAAGATTTATGAAGCCATGCAGGACCACACTACACCCATTGCTTTTGATGCTGCCCCAGATTTACGTGAAATCATCCCAGGGGTGGCGTTAGCATGGCACAACTAGGAGGAATACTTTTATTCCTCCTTCTTTTTGCTTCTTCTATGTGTGCTGCATTCTGCAGCACACATATAAAGAGAAAAAGTACATGAATGATGGTTTATCTGACAATCACACCCCTCATTGTAGACACCCTTGCACTATGGTGCAAGAATGCCTGTGTTGGCGCTGAAGGGTGCACCATAATTCTTTTAATACAGCGCATCCCTGCATTTCAAAAGTGGCGCAGCGCTACAAATTTTGTCGTAGCGACGCTCTTGGTCACTTTTTTGTAAATCTGGGCCATAGTTTGTTGTTTAATTTAATATAGTTTTGTTATATTGGCTTCAGGCAAGAGTACGAAAAAGATGATGGTTCGACTTGAATAATGTTGTTCTTGAAAGTTCTTCAGATTGATCCCGAATTAAAACCATACATGAGTAATAGATTTACAACTGAACACGCATAGATGCATCCATTAATGAAATGCTGCCCTAAAAAGCCTAGATTGAAGTTACCTTCTGGTTAGTTAGGATTTCACAACAGTGAGCTAAATTTGGTGTTCCGGGGTAGGCTTTGAATGAGAACCCCAATCTTACTTTATTGTTACATTATTGTTAAGTTTATTAGAAATGCATCTTGTTAGGTTTCCCCAGACATGCAAAATCTAAATATTTCAAATCAATGAGAGGGCAGCTCTGAGGTGAAATTGTATGAGCTGTTTCAGATTCTGAGTTCGCCACTCTTTTCTGATACATGAAAGAAAATGGTGAGCTTTTTAAACACATGTTTCTGCCAGTCCTTTAGGTGCTGCAAATACAGCAACAATTCCAAATGCTTTTTTTTAAAATACAATGTGAAAATAATAGAGAAACAACGAAACTGGAGAGGAAAGGCATTCAGTGTATGAACTCCAAGGTAAACGTCTGAAATCTAATTTTGCCTCACACCAGATGGCTCCCTTCAAACCATAACATTCCACGCTCAGATCTCAACACCCCATTCCACCTTCCTCACCTTCAACGTTTCCCCAAGCTGCAGATGACGGGCAATGCCACAGCTTACTGGTCTCTATTTTCTTTTTAAAACCCCATTGAGGTTTCAATTATAATTTGTTGCTTGAGCTTCCTTAAAATAATTTATACCCCCTCTTAAACGCCTCAAAGGCAAGTGCCAAAACTCGCCGGACTCAAGATGACCCTTTTGGCTCAGTGTTACAGTCAAAGAAAAGGTAGGCAGCAAGAAAAGAATTGTTGACAACATAGCAAAGAAGTCGCGTAAAGGTAATGTATTGGGCTATGATACCTTTCACCATAGAAATAGAAGAAGCACAAATATGATATTGTACATTAGCTATTGTAACTCCATAAATATCATGGTTAGTAGTACTCAATGTATGTAATATGACACATCGATTGGCTATAAGGTTTCTATAAAGGACACGTGTGGTCGCAAAAGGTATGGCACAATAGAAATTAAATGTAAATGAAGTAGTTCCCTAATCTTTACAAAGGTTGTTTGTTGTACACTGGTCCACGTTTACCTGCAGTGAAGCTCTCCTAAAACGGCAAGGAACTGGCTGCAAACCTGTTATTGGATTCGGCTCTCCAGAGATTATCCCTCTAAGGTTTATGGTCAGTCCATCAATTTGCATATGAAACTCTGCCCTGAAATAGTTTTGCAGCAAAGGGCAGGGAACTATGTCATGTCCATTTCGTTTCCCTGTTAGTGTGTGGGTTAGTAGAGGAAGATATACGTATCCGAAACATTTCACCTTCGCAGGTCTTGCCATCTTTTCCCAGGATCCTTCCGACGCCGCACTCACAACGGTATGAGTTCTTGAGATTCACACAGACCTCACTGCAGCCTCCATTATTGTGCTCGCATTCATTCTCATCTGTGGAAAAGCAAGTAACAGCAGAGTTACAGCTACAATTTAGACAATCAGGCACAGCAAGAGACCAAAACAATAGCCGCGCAACATCAGAGGTGTCTTTAGTACATTACCACCACCTCTTGCTTCAGCTTCAGGTTTTCCTTACTGCATTGAGCCAGCATGCTTGTAGTGGGGATACAGGTAGGCAGTGCCCCTTTGGGCCGCTACCTAGCTCTGTATTAGTACTTGTAGAGAAAGGGGAGCAACTGTTGCTGTTCCCTAAAGTTTCACAATGAGCAGAGTACACTTTTGCAGCAAACTATCATTCTCACTACTTTTTATATTCTCATTAGTTTTCCAATATCAAAATTTGCATTAGATAGTTTCTCCGAGTAATAGAGAGATGCACTAAGCGCTGCTTTGCGTCAAAGGGGCACTCCATGGGTGGTATATTGTTGTTCCCATGCAACCACCAGTTGGCTTTGATGCACTCGCCTATATACTAAGGGCCATATTTAAACTTTTTTAGTGCCGCATTCGCATAATTTTTGGACGCAAATGAGGCGAAAACGTACAAAATATAATTGTATTATTATGTATGCAAATGCAGCGCTAAAAAAGTATAAATATGGGCCTAACATTGGTAGACAGGAATTTGCATCAAAACAGTTTTGCTCCTCAAGACAGATGTGACGAGGAGAAATGTTTGAATTTCTCCTTGTTTTTCTACTTTGTTCGGTACACATACAAAACAGACAAACATTTGCAATGCAACGGGTCTCGCATTTGCTTGAGTTAGAGCTGTTGGCATTGTAAATTCATACCTTGACTTTCTTGCCACATAAATTGGTCAACCCTGCCTCATAATTTTGTCTTTTACTGCCACATAATTCCAGTGGCCCTACATATACTTCCTTTTACCTTCTTCCTCTATCTGCATCCAAAATGACAATTTTGCCATTTAGCATCCTAATTTAAATCTGCCATGCTAATTCCAATAGAATACCACTTTCACCACCCCACCATCAGAGTTTTCGGCTAGCTAACACAATTCCCAAAAAGAGACAGCAACGAAGGAGTAGCAAGAGAAATAAACTTGAAGGGTCACCCAAACAAGGCCGTTCAAACAGTCATAGTATAATAAGGATGTTAAGTTGGTCTGAATCATGGTCATAATTGCAATAAGGAGAGATTACTAAAACATATACAATTATCACATAAACCCAATAAAAACCTTTATCAGAAATAAACGTTTGGCATTACACTGTAATGCTCAGAACACCCCCGAGAGAACACCACACTGAAAATAGCATTTGTAAGAATCATGAGCATGTTACCATATAGTTAGCACTTAGAGGGCATAAGCACATGAAAAGAAAATGACAGAAAGTATTGCAGTGTAACAATATATTTAGCCCCTGGTGAGTGTAGTGCATTACACATTTTCAGGGCTAGTACAATGATATTACAAACAAGACCCTCAAAACACAAACTACTCTCAGCTGTAAAACAAAAGATCCAGCCTTCAGAGAGGTTAAAAAGACCCTGAATGGAGAGAGGGGTTATTATTTTGGGGTCCCCACTAATGTTGTGGGGACCCAGAGATGATATAGAGAGAAAGAGCAGGTTGTGGCGAACGTTTTGAAGGTGGTCTCATTGTCCTAGGACCACCACAGGCTGAGTTATGAGCAAAATGTTTCATAAAAGAATGCCCTGCAAAGCATTATGGAATGACCAAGTTCACCAAATATTGTAGTATGGTGAATGTAATGCTCAGAACACCCCCTAGAGAACACCACAATACAAATACCATTTGTAAGAAACATGGCCATGCAACCATACAATTAGACCCTAAAAAGCATTACCACAGGAAAATAAAAAGGCACAAAGTAATGCATCCTGAGAGTGAAGTGCCTTACACATTTCAGGCTTGGCAGACCAACTACAATACTATGGCCCTTATAACATTAACTAATCCACACTGGAAAACAACATTTTCAGCCATAAGAGAACATAGAAAGGGACTGACTGATGGGAGGGGTTATTATTTTGGGGTCCCCTCTAACCTAGTGTGGGGACCTAATGATGACCTAAACAAAGAGTGTGTCCCGTTGAACATTTTTATGGTGGTCCCATTGTCCTAGGACCACCACAAGCTGAGTCATAGGCAAAAATGTTTTGAAAAAGAATGCTTGCAAAGCATTATGGGATGACTTTTCCTAAGTGCAGTTAATATTGTAGTATCAGCTCTCCTGCTGTGCCAGAAAGCAGCGCTGCAGATTTCTGTGTTTTTATTGAAGCATTTATCAATTATAAGTGTTTTGGGGAAAGCTATGGAGCATGAAGGAGGGAGCCAAAAGAAATGACTCTGATTAGGTAACAGTGTGAACAATGTGACCAGAGCTCCAATACTGCCAATGGCGTTTGTGCTGTTCGTGCTGTGAGGGCCAAGGCTTCCATGGAGCACAAAGGAGAGAGACAAAAGAAAAAAAATAGTTAATCCACGCTGAAGTATATCCTCAATCGTGCAATTATCCATGTGACAGGGTCAGTCTGCAAGGCGGTAACAAAACACCCCCAAGATGGGACAAACGTAAAGGAATTACCAATGACATCAAGGGATTTTTGAAAGGTAAGCCCACGAATGAGTGAACGTGATGGGCATGAGGTGGGCGTGGTTAAAAGCCCACAATACTTACAACAGGTCAAATCACTTGCGCGCTTGACCAAAAAAGGGCCACCTTCTGTACAAAAACTAGGACTTACAGAGTGCACTCAACAGCCTGAAGTGCACCTGCATGGGGAAAGAGGAAAGCAGCACCATATCTCAGGACATATGGATCTGTTCTGCTCTCTCCCTTTCAAACAACACAGCTCAGCATCTTTATTCATACATCTGGGTGTAAGGGTTTAGGTGGATGGTAGGAAGGGTCAGAATGTTACCATATATAATGAGGAATACAATATGCCCCACTGCACAATAAGAGATATTGCAAGTCTCCTTGGGGTTCTGTGACTTTGTAGTTGAACTTGGCCTTTAGCTTCGTTCCACCATTTGTTCTCAAAACTCCTCGGTGACTTACAATATCCTTACAATGTAGAGCAGTGGGCACTTACATTATACATATATTAAAGCGAAAATGATTATTCTGCAGCACCAGAGTTACTTAGAATCACCTTCCTGTACTCTCTCGCTTTCACCAAGTGCTGGATTATTTTCTTGCTGACAAATGAGGGCTCTTCAAAAGCAACAGCTGCAACTCCTTTTCAAAGGTTGTCCACTCACTAGCCAAACCCATGTGATTTGCAGATTAGAAATGGAAATGCTTGGGAGGGTCCCACCCTCTTTAGGGGCGATCGCAAAGCACTCTGTCCCTCTTCTAATCTCTCTTTAGGGGGATTTTAACCACGACCATGTTATGTCAGTCACTTTCATAGGTTTGTGGGCTTACCTTTTAAAATGTGCTTGTTTTTATTCATGAAAGGCATGCAGACGTCATGCCTTTTCCGGTATTTAGCCCTCCTTCAGAGCACTGGTAAACTACTGGAAACCTACGAGGATCCATGTTTTCCATATCGTTTCTGGACTACTTTTTCTCTTTATTTCACAGCACGATCGGGCTGTTTTTTTTTTTTTTTTTTTTCATTTAATGTGGCAAGAAAAGTCCGGTTAGGAGCTTACAACGCTAATAGCTCTAACTCGACATAATGCGAGACCCGTTGCATTGCAAATGCTTGTTTTATTTGTAGTTCACAGCCAAGCTTCACCCCCAAAACAGACCCCATAAATCAGCATCCACATTCATGATCAAAAAGCAGGGCTACTTATCCTAAACATACACAAAAACAACTCGTCTGTCAATCACCCCGTTGCTTACACTGAGGACAGCCCATCATGCCACATCAACACAGATGCTACAGGTAGAAATTGCCCAGAGAGCTGAAAAATCGTGTCCGCCACTCGCACAAATGTTAAGGCTTTTCTGGCAGGCGACCCTCATGGAGGGGGAGAGGTATGAGTGAACGTGGACTCTTTTCATCCACAGGTCTGTTTGGCTGGAGGAGGACAGAGAGGCTTTATGCAGAGCACGTCATCAGACTGCTGAACTCTCTCCCAGAATACACCATTGCGAGGCATGATGATGCTCAGCAAAAAAAACAAAAAAAAAAAAAAACACTTTACAATCCTTAAGTGTCATTTTCATAAGTAGAAGGCGAATTTGTAGGTGAAAGTGCCAATGTTTTATATGGGCCACTGTTAAGTGCGAAGGAATGGTAGTCCTAAAAACATTCTTTATTCCTCCATATGACAATCATAATCGTTTATGGTGCTACTATGCGTTTGTGTAAACATGTAAGCAGCTGTTCAGGCCACACCGTACCTCTTCGGTGTGAAAGGGAAGTCTACACCGTAACTATTTGTGCTGTTATCTGTTCAATTTGTATAAAAACATGCACTGTTACTGTCGATGCCATACCTGTTCTGTGTGAGTGCGCCCACACATGTATATATGAGGAAGCATGTACTACTTCTGCTTACATTATGGCTGTTCTGACTATGTACAATAAGCTTTTATTTACACTACATATGGTAACACTACCTTAAAGCACAAAGATAAATAATGGCGTATTTTAGCTCTGAGAGTGTAACACCCACAGAGAGTTACCAGTATGGATAAAGCCAGGAATCCTAAAACTCAAATAACTGATTTTAAATGGATCGAACCTGGAAGAGAGCACAAAACCTTCGACACAGTCACTGAGGAAGACCAGACTCCTGGTGTCAGAGTTCATCAAAGATAGAACAGTGAGTGCCACGAGGCTACAAGTGTGAGGTTTTTCCACACATCTTATATTGTGAAGCAGGTAACTAGAGGACAAAGGTTCCCTTTATGGGTCGCTTGTCCTTTGTGAGAGGCTGTGTGTGAGGGAAGCTTGCACTACTACAGCCAATGCTCTAACTTTCCTGTTTTAGTGCGTACACAAATCACGTACAAAAACATTTTCGATATACAGAATTCAAATGTACAGCCTTTGAACATTGAGACCACCCATTCACAGACAGGATCTGCCCTACCATTTTCCCTATCCGCTGGTAGGTGGCGGGATTGCAGCCCCTTTCCTGGGAGTTTGACCGGTGATTGTGTGCTGGACACTTAAGAGACTGCTGCATGATTTGTTCATCTATGATGCACTGACACATCCTGAACTAGTAATGTCGGTTGCGCCCCCGCCCTCCTCCCACCACTAGTCTCTGGACCAGGCCAGCAGTAAAAAGCAGCAAGTACGAGAGGATGAACGCACCTATTCAAAGTGAGGGTGGTAGATTGGTAAAATAATCTCGCTAAGCGAGTGAGATACAGAAGAACATTTGCAAGACATAATGCATGTGTTCTAACCGTACGTGCAGTGTACACGTGTCAAATGTGTAAGTGCTGAAGGTTCACCAACGATATATGAAAAGGAAGGTCTGTATTTTTTCGATAGACAATGTGCTTTAAATATGCTGTGTTTGGTTAGTTCATCATAATATATAAAACATATTTTTCCTTTGCTTATTAAACATGCTCTTATAATGGCGCCAGGCAATTTCACTAACTTAATAATTATGCGGATTCCTTTTAAAATGGTTCTAGAATACACAGTAGGCGAGACTATCTAGTAGCACCTTTTGTTATTTATTTTGTTACATGAAACAAAGCAACTATTCTGTGATGGAATAAATGTTTAGGCATGAATTTACTTCACACAAATTATTATATACATTGCCCACATCATGTCACCAAAGTTGTTTCTGAGTACATACATCCTACGTTGCACATAACGATTAGAGGAGGAGTTGGTGATTGTTTCTGTATTTTTCTTAATGCCTTTGTTGCAAATGTCTCAGCCCCATATCAACTTCCTTGACTTGTACTGAAAGTCTGGTTCAAAATGACGAACCTTCTTCCTCTGGGTTTATAAAAGATTATACCACCTTGAATGCTGCTACATCGTTATCCCATTGTTGAAAATACCTATTTGCACTAGAATGTATTTCATCATGTTAAGCAAGTACCTGATGTGCACATAATAAACCATGCACAGCTACTGTGTGACCTTCTGCAGGTTCTGTCATTTTCATTTAAGATTGTCCTAATACAATGGACAAATGATACATTGTCTACACACCATGTACTGATGTGTAAATGCACTTCTTTGTTAAGCCATTGCTCTATAGTCAGAGAAATAACATTTCCACGTTAAGTGTTTCATGTTTGTTAGTGTTCCACAGCCTCAACTAATATGATATGGGCAGTGATTACTTTGGTACTGCAGAATATTTGGGATAGGTTGCACCATTTGAGTTACATTGTAGATCCCAAGGTGGAGTGTTCGTCTGCTGAATACGGGTAGACTAACATGAAAATCTGCATTCACCATGACATTATTTCCAGTATGCACTAATTTGTTATATGCCCTCCCAAACTGAAAGACTGTGCAAAAGAACGGGGATGCATACGTTGTTACGAAATGCTTCTTTAAAGAATTGATTCATCTTGGAAACATACACTTGCATTTGTTTTCCAAGTAATTCAAGGCAACTGCAAAGGGTTGGGGATGATGCAGAAGCTCCACTGTGCCTGTCACCTACCATTATTTGGTGCAGTGGAGAGTGGAAGAAAAAGGAAGTGATAAAAGAAGAAACTGAGTGTGCATCTGCGAAACTGCCTCACTGTCTTGAATACATGCACTTCCATTGACTTTGCTGGCAATAAGAGCACCCTGATTAAATAATTAATTTGAGTCCTCACTATGAGTCCTTATTACAATCACTGATGATTGATAATCTGCTACCGCAGTACTGCAATGAACTAGCAGATTACTGCATTATCTTCATCACCAGGTGTTGCAGGCCCTTTCAGGCCTCTTGGGTGTATAGTTCAATTGGAAGAACAACAACAGAACAACAATTTCAAGGAAGAGCTGCTATCTTCTTTGACCACAAAACAGGCTACAGCATAAGGTCTGGAAAGCCTACTCATTTGTAACTAACCATCAGATAAGTTTACAAACAGGGTGTACATTCACATACCAGTAACTTGTGCCATGATTGCTTACTGAGACCACAATAAGAAATATAAGGAAGTGTCCCTAGGCAGTGGCAGTCCTGTGACTCTTTTGCCATCAATAATAATGGTTTTACTGCTCACTGTGATCAAGCATCTTAAAAAGAGATCAAAGAATTGTGACAGTAAAGGAATTGTGAATGATTCTGAAATGTGAAATGACATTGCCCTGCTGTCCGAACAACTCAGAATGGGCTAAGTTGGGGCAGAAATATAACGTAAACCAGTATGTTATATTGCTGAAAAAGGATGTTACACTTCTAAATATTCTAAATGCTATTTTTGCTCACATTTCCTGTTTTGCAACTGAAAATATTATGTATGGTGTAGTGCTTTTAACAAGAGCTGTGAGTTTTGTCTTTATACAAAACATGCTTTCTGGTTTAGGATAGTACAACATATTAGTAAAAACACACAGTGAAGGTGTTAGAAGGGGACCACGTGACTCATTATCACCTCTTGTACAGCAAGGGACACCAAACAAGAAGAATTATCGCAAAAAAAAAAACAGTATGACAGAGTTCCTAGGATAGGATTGAGGAACAACAGCCTAGGGGAATGAGGCGGTTGGAAACACTAGAAAACAAACAAGATTGCTCATTTGAGAATAGAACAGGAAGCAGTGGCGCTACTGTGCATCTGAGCCACTCTAGTTACTACCCATCTCCATTGCAAATGTATCAGAGGAAGAAATTAATTGTATTGCTTACTTGTGGCATCTAACAAGAATTATGTCTCTGAATATAAATATATAAGTGGGGACTCGCACCTATAAATATTGCATATATTTACACACTTGTTGTGAGAAAGAAGGAAAAGCTCAGTGGTTGTCTCCTGAAATAAGTGGATATAAGGTAATGTATCTTGTGTGTGGGAAATCAGCTTACTTCGATCTGCCACAAGCTTGGTACGGAAGTTGTCACCTATTTTGCATTACCTCATGTTCAACATTTGCCTGAAATGAGACATAGATCAAGTAAGGGAATGATGATGTACGGGACAACAGCCAATTGGGTTAGTAACATGCTAACAAGCCTAGGGATAATAATACCGCTGCTAGGGCTGTGTCATAATAGTCATAGGATAAATCAGCTGGCAAAGTGATTAAAGATTCATCAGATTAAACAACTGCTGACATAGGTATTATTACTGATGAAATGACAGGAATGAGGTTGGTAGTTATATAAAATAGGATGGCATTATATATTTTGTTGGCTAAGAAAGGTAGAGTGTCAGGTGATCTGCCAAAAGTATTGTGCCTACATACAGTACTAAGGTGGGGACATTAAACAGGCAATAAATAAGAGCCATCAGATAAGTAAAGTAGCAGGAAATATACAGGAATGAGGATTACATGATTTCCTGACTGTCTGGTTGGGTACATAGGGAATTTGGATACTGGAGGCAATTTTGATGGGACTTGGTATTTAGGTACTTTTTTACATAATGATAACGACTGTGCCATGATGCATCAAGAATTCCTAAAACGTTTAGGCCCCAGAGACATATAACAGAGTCTCCCAGTGAGCAGGAAGCAAGGAAAATGATGGCCATTGAGCTTGATTAAATGACACTACTTAGTGTCAGAGGAGGGAATGTGGAATCCATTTTTGATTCAGGTTCCGTTTTGTGACACTCAATGGGAGCTTCATTCAGACAGTCCACAGGCCTGTTGGCTTCTTAGTGAACATGAAAAGTCTGTACTTTTGCTGTAACCACGTAGTCTTGAGCAATCACAATGTCACAACCGTACATGACAGACTGTTGCTAAAGTTCATTTTCAAAAAATCAATGCCAATGTATAGTCAAAGGTCTTATTCTGATTTATATCAGGATAAATGAGTTTAAAACCTTAAATGTTTCGCCAAGCAACTGTCTCTCATTGGCTGTGTATCATCAGTGCTTTATGCATTGTAATCTATAAAACCCCATATTAACATCTGTAAATTGAGCAAGCCCATCCTGGTACTTGGGCCCTCACAGCTGTTGATTGGAAAAGCTACATTTTTAATCTTACGGCTCTGTGTTTTTGTTAATTTTATTAATTCAACATCCATTCAGCACTCACAGTTTCAGCCTTAACGCTGGAAACTGTGAGGAGACCAAGAAAAGGTTTGGCTTGCTTGGAGGGGTGGTGAGCAGGCAGTGAGTCAAGGGTCTTTCTCTCTCACTCGTGAGAGCCTCAATCAAGAACATATGTGCTACAAAGAATGCTAATGGACACAGCTGCACCTGGGGCCCTCTTGCTGGCAGCTGCTGTAGTCCTGGTGGGGACCACCCACAGATATATGGTTGGTGACAATATGCTATAGGCCCACTGGATACATGATGGTATGGGTGTTTGATGTTGCAAAAACTGCCATGAAGTTTCACAGAGAATCCACTCTGTTGGCAGAAGTGTGTGTTCTCAAGTGCAAATGCAATGAAAGACTCTATCTTAAAGTCAGGCTACTCATAATATGTTGCATTGCACAAGACTATCAGGTGGGATATGATGCACGGAGGGCTGCCATAGATTCAGATAATGAACCTCAGGCATAGTTGCAAAGTTGTCATGCATCGCAGAGCAGTATATCTTCTTAGAAGTGCTGCAGTTCTGCTACCTCCCTGTGTCAGCGCACTTATGGCTGTCATGCTCCACTGCAAGCACTCTTATGACATATTACAAGGGTGCCTCCGTTGTTGTCAGCATAATTTTTTGTGCAGGAAGTGGTACCTTCCTGAAGAAAAAGTGTGCTTTAAAGCATTTTTCTCTTTGTGTGCAGCAGAATGAAGCACACATGCAAAGAGGAAAAGAAACAAGGCGAAATGAAAAGATTGCCCTCATTATGTCTGCCTCAGACAGGAGCAGGATTTGGTGCAAATCACTGTGTACAATTTTTTGTAGATAAAGATTTGCATCAAAACCCTTGGATGGAACGCCGTTGCACCACCAATGGAACGTTTCCTTGACGCAGAGTAATGCAAGGCAGTGCATTGTGCTGTTTTACTCTGAGTTATAAATCAACATAAAGTTATGAATCCCAAAAGAAAACTTTGCTTTAGTTTTTGTTGAAAAGTAATGCACACACTTTGCATATATGGGCCCTGGTGTTCTTGGTGGACACACTCAGAGGTTGTGGTGCATGAATTCGGGCCCCTTTTTTGCAGGGCATGTTTGTGGTCACAATCTGACCTTTTAAGAGCTGAGTGCCTAGCTATCTTATTAAAGGACTAGGGCGCATATTTATACCCCATTTGTGCCAAATTTGCACCAATTTTTTAATGCAAATTCAGCGCAAAACTAACTCCATATTTATATTTTGACGTTAGACCCGTCTAATGTCAAAATATTGGAGTTTGCACCATTTTTTAGATGCGTGAACCTACCTTGCGTCAATGAGATGCAAGTTAGGCGTTCCCATCTAAAAAATGTTGCTAACCCCATAGCCCCATATTTATTCCCCCGTGCTCAAATGACACATGGTTGAGATGAGGGGCTAAATAATGGTGCAAAGCTTGCTTTGCACCATTATTTAACGCCTGGGTCAGACCAGGCGTTAGGGGACCTATGGACCTGTTTCCATGGTTAAACACCATGGAATGGGTCCACAGGTGCCCTCCTTAAGTCCCAGCCACACCAGAGGGACACCGGAGGATGGGGGACCCCATCCCAGGTAAATAGGGTAAGTATAGGTAAGTATTTATTTCTTTAAATTAAAGTGCTATTGGGGTCCCAACATATAAAAATTCCATATTTTTTTATCTGCTCTGGATAAAAGTAGGTTTGCCTAGTGTAACACCAGGACTACTTGCTTGCTTTTTCAGCTACAGAACACAGAGTCTGACCGGGAACTGTGTATAATCAAGGAATGGTAAATCTCAAAGAATGGCTTTGGCAGGGCAATAACTGCAAGGAGGCCAGCAATAGAACAGGTTTAGTCAGCTATGGGACTGCTGGTCGTTCCCTGGCCTGTATTAGAAGACAGTCATTAGCTTGGGTTGATATGCCCTGGCTTCTGCTGAGAGAAGTATCTGTCCCAGTAAGATGTAATATGCCAAGCTCCTATGACCACCCTACTCAATTGCAGTCCATAGGGTTGACAGGGGGAGGGCCACCAGTGGCCACCTCAAAGCTCAAGGTGAGGGGCAATGGGGAGGACAGAAATGGGAGGAGTGACAAAATAAAAAATAAAAACAAACTTACCTTAATGAACGCCACCGTCTCCTGCGGTCTCATGCTCCTCTTCCCTCGAAGTGGTGTCCTAGCATTCACTGAAACACCAGCATAAGCTTCCCATTACTCCTGGTGTTGCTTTCATGCTAAAGCTAGCATGAAAGCAGCATCAGTATTGGTCTGAGCAGCTTGGACTGCCGCTCAGACACAACCCCTGTGCAGTTTCTCTAGCCTGGCTGGTAAACACAGCCAAGCTGGAGAAACCTAAGTGCGCATGTGTGTTTGGCTGGCCTGAGACGGCCGGGCAAACACATACACGCACTCAAGTGCACTCTCTTCTCCTCCCATGGCCCAGCCTGCCCCTCCCTTCACATGCTGCTGATTGAGCCAGCAGCAATAAAAAGGATAGCAAAATATTGTTTTCTTTTTCTGCTGCAGGCTCAGCCAGGGGGGCTCTGCTCCTTTGCCATTGGGAAGGAGCCGCCCCTGAGGGCCACAACAGTTTCATGGGTAGTTCTTTACAAGCTTGCTACTGACATCCTCTTTGGTGATAGAGGATTTCCTTCCACCTCACGATCTGTAGCATAATGTCATGACTGATGGTCTTTCGGGTAATCTGTCACTCATCTGTTTTTCTCACAGACAGATCCTGTTGCAAGCTTGGTTACACCAGGGGCGGCTCCTCCATTAGGGCGGAGGAGCGGCAGCTACAAAACCTTTAAAAAAACCATAATAAACTATGTTTATTATGGTTTTCTTTTAAAGGGGCGGGCCACTGGTGTGCACAGCACTCTCCCCCAATGGGCATGTATGTTTGGCCGGCTGTCTCAGGCCGGCCAAACACATATGAGCAGTAGGCTCTCTGCAGCCCGGCAACACAGTTGCTGGGCTGCAGAGAGCCTGCCTGGAAGCGCCCTGGCTGGGAGCTCCCAGCCAATCCTGACGCTGCTTTGAGCAGCATCAGGATTGGCTGCAGGGCAGGCTAGGAGCCTGTGCCTGCAGCAGAAGACAGCAGAAGACGGAGGAGCGGCCGAGGAGCACGGCATGCAGGTAGGTTTATTTTTTTATTTTATTGGTATTTCCAAACCCCTGCCCCCACACCCTGTACCCTCCCTCGCACTGTAGGAGGCTGGACTGGTTTGTAATGGGTACCTAAGGTACTTACACCTTAAACCAGGTCCAGTTATCCCTTATTAGTGAAACGTAGGCAGTGTTCTAGCAGCTTAGGCTGACTAGAGGTAGCTGTAGAAGAGCAGCCTAAACTGAACTAGGACACATGCAAAGCTCCTGCAATACCACTATAGTTACACAGTACTTATACACAATAAAAGACAATACTCAGTGTTATAAAAAATAAAGGTACTTTATTGTAGTGACACAAGGCCAAAAACATCTTAAAGGCAATACTCCTTTTGGAGGTATTATACACAATATATACACTAGAGACCAAAATCAGGTAAGCAAATAGTTATAGAATTGTGCAAACAGTAGAAAATACAATAGAATGCAATAGACCTAGGGGGCGACACAAACCATCTACTAAGAAAGTGGAATTTGAATCACGAATTCCCCCCAGGCAAGTGTAGTGTGTAGAGTGGTGCTGGGAGTGTGAGAAAACACCAAAGGTAAGTAAAATACCCTACCCCAGAGCCCAGCAAAGTGGGAGTAAAGTACTGCAGGTTTCCTCAGGACACACTACAAGTCGCGATAAGAGATATTGCAAGAACCAAGCAAGACTGCAATCAACAAATGGTGGATTCCTGGACCTGAAGACCTGTGAAGAGAGGACACCAAGTCCAGAAGTCACAGAAGATTCCAGGAAGGACAGAAGCCCCTGCCAACCTAGAAGATGGTGCAAAAGAGGATTCTCCGGTTAGAAGGCTGCAGAAGAGCACCAAAGAAGAAGGCAGCGGGTTTCTGCATGGTCCAGGAGATGTCCTAGGTTGAGATGTTGGATGCAGGCTGTTTACATCACTGGATTCATCCAACAAGCCTTGGTTCAAGCAAGGTTGCGGTTTGCATAAAAATGGCGCTTCCTGGACCCAGGAGGGACCTGGAGGCCTCAACTAGGAATGAGGAGGCAGAGGGGGCTCCCAACACAGGAGAGAGACCACAGATGACCAGGCAGCGCCCACAGGAGTCCCAGGAAATGGGGAGAAAGAAGATGCAAAGTGCGGTTGATGCAGCACAACAAAAGAAATTCCAATGCTGCCAGAGAACAACTCAGGGAGTTGTGCGTCACAGGATGGAGTGCTGGGGACCTGGGCTACACTGTGCACTAAGTATTTTTGGAAGAATTGCACAGAAGCCCAAGGAGCTGGAGATGACGCAGTGCACAGGTGTACTGTCGCAAACCATTAAGGCAAGCTCTTACCTCCACCAAACTTGGACAGCTAGACCTTAGGACATTCTGGGTCATGTTGGACCACCACCTGTGTTCCAGGGAGCACGCTCGTTGTCAGGAGAGGAGTCCCAGAGAACCGGTCGTCGTCGTAGAAGGTGCCTGCAGGAGCAGAAGCTGAATCTGAAGAGATTCCCACATGAGGGACCCTAATTAGCCCTGAGAAGGGAATTTGGCTACCTACCCATGTATGTACCTATCAGGACGAGTCTGACATCACCTGCTGGCACTGGCCACTCAGAGATCTCCAGAGTGTCCCCACACCTTGGTAAACAAGATGGCTAACACCAGGGACACACTGGAGGAGCTCTGGGCACCACCCCTAGGATGGTGATGGACAGGGGAGTGGTCACTCCCCTTTCCTTTTCCCAGTTTCACGCCAGAGCAGGGACTGGGGGTCCCTGAACTGGTATAGACCGGCTAATGCAGGGAGGGCGCCATCTGTGCCCTTCAAAGCATTTCCAGAGTCTCTGGGAGGCTACCCCTCGCAAGCCTGTAATACCTGTTTCCAAAGGGAGAGGGTGTAACATCCTCCTCCCAAAAAAAATGCATTGTTCTGCCTTCCTGGGACTGAGCTGCTCAGACCCCAGGAGGGCAGAACACTGTCTGTGAGGTGGCAGCAGCTGTAGCTGCAGTGCAAGCCTCAGAGAGCTGGTTTTGCAGCGTAGGGGCACCTTTGCTAGTGCAAGGGTGCCCTCAAACTTAGTAACTTTTCACCTAACCTTCAGCAAGTGAAGGTTGGACATATAGGTGACTTATAAGTTACTTAAGTGCAGTGAAAATGGTGGTGAAATAACGTGTGCATTATTCCACGCAGGCTGCAGTGGCAGGCCTGTGTAAGAATTGCCAGAGCTCCCTATGGGTGGAAAAAGAAATGCTGCAGCCCATATCGATCTCCTGGAGCCCCAATGCCCTGGGTACCTAGGTACCATTTACCAGGGGCTTGTAAGGGGGGGTCCAGTGTGCCAATTGAAATTGGTAAATGAAGTCACTAGCATACAATGACAAGTTTAAAAGCAGAGAGAGCATAAGCACTGAGGTTCTGGGTAGCAGAGCCTCAGTGACACAGTCAAGCACTATACAGACACACACATTAGGCCACAAACTATGAGCAGTGGGGTCCTGACCAGCAGGATCCCAGTGAGACAGGCAAAAACATACTGACATACAGGTAAAAATGGGGGTAACATGCCAAGGAAGATGGTACTTTCCTACACGGTAAAACCAGAGAACCTACTAAATGTTATAAATGCAGTAGTTTAGATTACTTAGCATATAGCAAGAACTATCCTGCGGCCAAACAAAAATGTAATTATTATAGAATATTAGGTCATTTTGCTAAAGAATGTAGGAAAAGGAGGACAAAGGTCATGTGTTTGTGACCGAAATGCCAATAATGAGCAGGAGGATGGTGATGATAAGGGTTCGGTTAGTGACCTTGTCCTGAACGTCAGGGGTAATCTAGTGTTAAACATTAATGATGAGATCATCAAAAATATACCAGAATGTTTAATGGAAATTGGAGGGGTGATGATGAAAATGTTATCTGACTCAGGTTCACCTTACACAATAATCAATGAGAACATTTGGAAAAGTTCCTTTGTACAGAAAGTTGGAGAGCAACTACTACGTCTTGACATACCTCCTGAAAGTTACAATAGAGAAAACATTTGTTTTTGCGTTACAGGTGGTTTACTTTTAAGTTAAAAAATAGAGAAACTAGGGCTAAATTTTATGTTGCAAAGAAGGGTCCACCTGTTTTGGGATGGCATGATAAAAAATGATTGCATATCATACTGGATCCAAATAGTAGAGATTTAGGCCCGTATTTATACTTTTTTTTGCGCCGCATTTGCGTCGTTTTTTGACGCAAAAACGGCGCAAACTTGCAAAATACCATTGTATTTTGTAGGTTTGCGCCGTTTTGCGTCAAAAAGCGGCGCAAATGCGGCGCTAAAAAAAGTATAAATACGGGCCTTAGTTTTAGTGATAAATGAAGGCATTACTGCTAGCAAGATAATGTTAAGGCAACTTCCATCAGTCTTTGATAAAAAAACTGGGTAACCTTCAAGATCTTGAGCATAAGATAATACTCAAGTACGGTGACATACCAAAGGTGCATAAATGTTGCAATACACCAATTTTATTGAAGGAAGAAGTTTCCAAGGAGTTAGACAAACTAGTTGCCGCTCAGGTGATAGAGCCTATAGAAGCTTCTGAGTGGATTTCCACAGTACTGATTGCCAGACGTAGTAATAACAAAATATGTGTGAATTTACGCTATTTGAATAATAATGTTCTTATACATAGATTTCCTTTACTGAAAATCCATGAAATAATCACATGTTTAAAGGACGCAAAATAGTTTTCCACCATTTATTAAATCCTCTGCTTATCACCAGGTCTCCTTATCACCTGAGTCAATGAAATGAATATCATTCCTTGCTCCTCTCCGTTGCTTCCAGTTTAAAAGTATTCCATTTGGTCTAGCGTCTGCTGCTGCAATGTTTAAGCGTTTAGTGTTTCATCTTTTTAGTAAAGAACAGGGCGTAACTTTTTTTGAAGATGATATTCTGATATTTGAATCTAGTAAAGAAGAACATAAGAATAGGTTATTGAAAGTCCTAAGGATTCTTGAGCAAAAGGGATTTACTGTAGAACACTCTAAATGTAAGTTTGCATGTAAGAGTGTTATGTATTTGGGACATGTCATTACTGAATTTGACATTAAACCAAAACCTACATTAGTCTCTGCAATAAGGAACGCACGGATCCCCACCAGTAAAGAAGATGTAAGGTCATTTTTGGGTATGGCAGAATTTTGTGCGAAGTTCATCCCTAATTTCGCAGAAAATCTCATAATATTTGTTAATTACTTAAAAAGGATTGCGCTTTTCTGTGGAGTCCGGATTGCAATAATGATTTCAGAATCATTAAAACAGCAATTGCCAATGCTATAGCCTTGAGGAGTTTTGACCCTTCAGCCGAGAGTATCATTACTACGGATGATAGTGATAAAAGTTGAAGAGCTGTATTGTCCCAGAAGGATGATAATGGTAAGGAGCATATTATTGCGTATGCTTCTAGATCTTTGTCACCCAGTGAGGAGAAGTATCCTATAATTGAAAAAGAAGTGTTGTCTTGTGCGTGGGCGTTGGAAAATTTTAAATAATTTATTTGAGGGAAAGCTTGCACGATCCACTGTGATCACAAACCTTTGGTCAAAATGTAAACAACAAAAGGGTCAGCTACTGCTTCTTCTAGACTGACCACAATCTCAATGCGAATGCAAAATTTTATATACAACATTGTGTATGCACCAGGGAAAAATAACATGGTAGCAGATTTTTTTGTCAAGAATGCTAGTTATGTTGGAGTGGTGTGAAGATGAAACATGGAATGGTTTTCAAGTGGCCTTAATACACAACAAAGGTTATCCCGCCATTAATGAATTTGAATGGCAGACTGAATATCTGAAGGACCATATTTTACATGGGTAATATTGAATATAAAAAATGAGTGACCTAAGAAGGTATCAATTAACTCAGTAATCAAACCGCTTTGGAAAGAAGAACAGAGTTGTCAATTAATGATGAGGGCATTTTATCTAGAAGGGACAGTATAATTCCTCCAGAAACTTTACATAATAAAATTGTCGACTTATGTCATGAGGGACATTCTGGCATTGTCAGAACCAAACCTGTACTTAGGAAATTATTTGGTGGCCTATAATGGACATGACTGCTGAACGTGTAGTTAGAGAATGTGTTGCATGTTCTACTTCTGATAAGTTGTTACGAAACTTGCGACCACCCATGTCTGATGTTTTTTTCCCAAGGAGCCATGGGAAACGGTGACATTATGGACCCAGTGGGGGATCCACATAGATATCTATTGGTGTTAATTAATTTGTTTTCTCGTTGGCCTGTTGTGAAAATTGTGGATAAGGCCGATACAGATGCAGTTCTAGAATTCTTGGATGAGGTGTTTACGTATGAGGACATTCCCTCATCTATTGTGAGTGACAGTGGCGTAGAGTTTCTTTCCAATAAAGCCAAGGCACATTTTGGGAAACTTGGTATTAAACATAGAACAACATCCTTGTATAATCCCAGTGGAAATGGAATGGTAGAAAGATTTAACCGTGTTTTGAGAGGTATAATTCAGTTAGCTATTAAAAATAAGGAGGATTGGACTACACAAGTAGGGAAGATGGTCTGGGCTTATCGAGTCATGTGCAATGATGCTACTGGGCTACCACCATTTGTAATCATGAGAGGGCGGAAGCCAAGTACCAAGTATAGTCCTGGATGGCTATTTGCCACGGTGTGGAGTCATGGGATAAAGTAAGGAACAGAATAGAAACGATTCATGACAAAAGCAAAAGGTATTATGATGCTAAAAACGGCATTAAATCTGTCAAGATTTAGATGGGGGCTGGGTATATGTCAAGAAACCTGGGTTGGTGTGTAAGGGAGAAAGTCGATTTCATCATCCTGAGGAGGTTGATGAAGTGGCCCAAATGCTGTCAAATTAAGGAATGGGAAAGTGTGGAATGTGAACAGGATTGAGATGGGTAGGAATTGTGTTGACAGAATAGGAAATGAATTTGAATGGCTTCAGGTTGAAATCATGGATTTTGAGCCTGAGAAAGTACCGGGTACAAGCGGTTTAACAAGGGAACCAGGTACAGGCGGTTTAACTAGGGAAACAAACTTTACACAGGAATCCATGCTTAACGAATATAACATTGATCGGTCAGACGATGAAACTAGGAAGCAGGATGAGCCAGTCATTAAAGGTGCATCGAGTGGTTCCAAGTATGGTGCTGTTTTGGCACAAAGGGGGGGTTTAGAGAAAGGAAGGCACCGGGTTGGTTAAGAGACTATGTTGTCAGCAATATGTAAATTATTTAGATTGTTACTTCTAGTACAAATTATCACTGTTGTTATGTTATATTTTTTCCTTACATATGTATTTACTTGGTGATGTTCCTTTTAGATATACTTTTTTCCCCTCTTTATGGGAGGGGGGAGTGTTATGTTTTAAATGAAGCTTTGCTTGTAGAATGCTGGGCTAGCTGGCATTCATAGAATGTATTGGTTTAAGGTGCAGAATGTTGCCTTGAGGAAACAGCTGGGGAGAGGACATTTGTGAGGCTGGTGTCCTTTCCTGCTCCTCAGCTTAATAAAGTAATGCTGCATTTCCATGCTTTGGAGTCTACCTTTCTCTACATTCTGTTATGTCTAAGAGCCATAAATAGCTATTAACTCTCATACCTTCAGCAAATCTACAGTGTTTGTTTCCATTAACAGAGCTGGTGCTGAAGGGGTTTCTACCTTAAAGTTAAGATATTTCCTATTAAGCTTTTATGTGTTAATTGTGATGCAGAGCTAAAGAACTCAAAAACAATAACATAACTATAAAATGTAAAAAAATCATATATGTGGCATAACGAGTCCAATAATGTCCTCTGTTGCTTCTCACTGTTCCCGTAGAAAGGCTTTGGCGCAGCGACGGGCAGTGCTTTCCTAACGCTAAGCATGATATATTAGGAGCACAGTCCTAAACCCCCTATTTCTGAACTTAAGATCTAGTTTGAATGCACCAGTAATGGATTTACTGCTTGCCGTCGGCAACTTGGCACCTCCAAAAGGAAAAATAACATAAATATAGGTATTACCACATGGGCCAGTGCAGCCTGTGTACCTTATGCAAATATATGCTATTGATCGCACAAAACCAATAAAACGTAAAAATCCGAATTTTCGGGCACAGAAATGCACCGTTAATCACGACCTCTCACCTCTGGGCCATTGGTATTCATTTATGTATTGGCATTTCTGTGCGGTCGATTGTCCCGAGCTCATCTGGACACTTTCCATAATTAATAAACTAAGAACATCCCAGGGGGCTCCCTGAAGGGAGAGCGGCACAGCAGAGCTGAGCTTTGCTTAACCGAGGCTTCGAGGGACCAAAGAGTCACGCACTGCTCCCCAAAGAGCAGCCAATCAAGGGCCTGCTTTTCCAACCACTTCATTTCCCAAGAATACCCTCCATGCTTTCCAGGGAACGAGAAAAAACAGCCTACAGCTATTTGTTACTTTATTGTGTAATTGTATATAGGGTTTGCAAAACCAACATCTTTTCTATACTTAAAACATAGCTCAGTATCCAAGATGTGAAGTATATGATTGATTCAAAAGTAGAGAGGCCTGTAGAGAAAGTGAGAGAATTCCCAGTTGGACAGCACTCCTGAAAGGGAGTTTGGGATTGTCCAGTTATCGGCATTTTTGTAGACCATATTATTCTAATATTATATGTTATGTGACAGTACAGTATGAGACAACCCCTTGTACTGCTGTTAAAATGCAGTGCTCATCAGTTGTCCTGTTAAGTCTTTTTTGAAGGCAAAATGCGTTGACGAAACCAATAGGTCTGGCTCTGAGTTTATAGTGAAAAGCTTATTTGTATTGAGAACATTGTGAAGCCATAGCATTTATATATTGACGGCAAAGAAGGAGCTCTTTCAAGACCGTTTAGCGGCATCTAGAGTGGGGAAATTGGTACAGTGTATAGTGCTGGTAGTATTATATGTGGGTCATTGTGTATTATTAGGTGGGAATCACAAGATATACATCTGCTCCTTACGAGCAATGCCTAAACAAATCTAATACACAGTGCTCCTGCACCTGACCTCAGCGTTTTTTGCGTGGACTATTTTCTCTTTCAAATCATACATGGCTAACAATGAACTATTTTCTGGCTGAGTCACAGACCTCATTACATGCTGTGATATCCCGACTGTTGTAAAGATGCATGTAGAACGTTGCTAGCACTGAGAGCGTGTTTCCATGATTATATTAGCAAAGTTCTCTGGGAGAAGACAGTCGACTCTTCCTTTTGTCAGTCCTAAACATGACACTGAAATGGTCGAGGGGAAGCATAGGGGTAACGTAAGGTGAACAGAGAGGAACAGTTTGATATACCCCTACAATAAAAAATATATTTTAGTATGTGGCATACAAAAAAATTAACATAGCACTTCGGTCTGCTGATCAAAAAATGAAATTCCGAGATAAAATTCAAAGTACTCAAAGTGCAACAAAGTTCATGACAAACGATAGGGCTCTCATATTATTTACTCTGAGAAAAATCTCAACTTGATAACTGAGCCTACAGTAGTGCAAGTGTGAGAAATTGTGTTGTTGGTTGAGGGTGGTGGAAACCTACTCAAGGAACAGGACACAATCCTTGTCAGGTTAAACCACAAAAAGTCACAAAATTAAACTATACTTAACCCTCTGTTAGCTTGGCACAAAATCAGTAGCTTGGCACAAAATCAGTTAGGCTTTAGTTAAGAGGCAATGTGCAAAGTATTAATGCAGCTAAAAACAGTAATAAAGGGAAAACACAACACAAGAAAACCACACACACAACTTTAGAAAATTGAATAAGATTTAAAGAAGTATTTAATACAAAAACAATAAAAATCCAATCAGTAGAATCGAAGATATGCAGTTTCAAAGATTTAAGGTAAGTATAGTGCCTATAAGCACAAAGCGTCACTCACGTTATCTGGTCGTGTGAGACCAGGTGAAAGTCAGAATTTCAGGCTAACTGCAATGGAGCATGGGCCGGATACAGGGACCAGGTTAGTCCCACTAAAAATGTAGCCTTATATATATAGTTAGGACCCAGTTTCCATAGGAAAAGCATTCTTTGTTTTGCCAAAACTGGCACAGCTTGACAAATCTTCACAAAATGGAAAGTTTTGTGGTGATTCATCAAGTGGGGGCCAAGTAAAAAAATGGGGGTTCCAAAACGCATTTTCCCCATGAAATTTCCCGTAGGGATTTCTGAAATGACTACAACCTGAACGGTTGGAGTGAATGACACTAAATGTGGCAGAAAAGGTAGCTCTTGGTCCAGAAAGAGCCCTTTTGGTGATTTGGTATAAATCTGTTCTGTAGTTTTCCAGTAATTAAAGAAAAAACAAAATTGTATACCTAGAGACACAGACCCTTCTCGGATCTGACAGATCTCATGCTGAGATCTAATTGGCTGCCAACACTTCAACCAGGAAGTGTTGGCAGTCATTTTGAGACTTGGACTCAGATGAGCCCTAAAAAAAAAAAGTTTCAAAAAAAGAAAAGGAGGCGGGCAGGACAGGAAAACCCTGACCCCGTAAGCCTAGTGGTGTGTCCCCCAGGGACCCTGCCAGGGTCAAAAGCATTGTTTTAATTATTTTCTTGTTGAAATTGCAGAGGATCCGCAGATCCTGGGAAAAATAAAAATAAAATTAAAAAAAGTGCGGTCTCCCGCTCTTGTATAAAGTTGAGCCCCGGGTTGGCCAGGTACCAGGCCATACATTAATGTGTATGTTGTACAGGGGGTGCATGCGGACCCCTTTCCATGGCCAATCTAGGCCCCAGGGCCCACCACTTCCCTGGGACAGGTGAAATGATTATTTCATTGGAAGGGGGTCGCTATAATGTCCTTGGGGACTGCCACTGCTGTGGGGTTAAACCAAGAAATACCAGGCATACCTCACGGACCCCACTCCTTAGCCTAAGATGGCTCAAGGAACACCATCTTCACAGGGCTACTATCAACAAGTAAAGCGGGAGTACCATATTTGGACCTCCCGATTGTGACTGGGCCCTGGGGGATGAGCTCCATGGGACCAAATTGTTCCAGGGAATGGGGCCACATGGCCTCCCCTTTCACAGATTTGATGGGCCCTGGGGTATAGGGTCTCCGGTGCCCTAAGTTGCCCAGGGAGGCGGCCACATGACCTTTCTGCCCTTTCACAAAGTGGCTGTGCCCATGGGAGATGGGGTGCCTGGGGCAAAAAAGTCAGGCCTGGGAGGGGGTCTCCCCTCTCCTTAAGTAATGCAGGGTTCGGTGCCCCCCACTGCGCATGGGCAAACTAAAGGCCGCATGTGACACAGGAATGGGTGCCTATGGGGGGGTGGTCCCACAGTCCTAGCTGGCTCCCTGTGTCCTGCAGGAGCCGGCATTGCTCCCCCAAGCAGGGAGATGCTTTTAATAGCAGCTCGCTGCTTGCAGGAGCAAAGTTTTCATCTGTCTTCCCCGCACATATTTTTGCGTGCAGGGAAGACAGATGAAAACCCCGTTTTCTGCAAGTGAGAGCTGTTTGACAGCTCTCACTTGCAGAAAGCGGACTTTGTTAGCTTTTGCTTGGTGGGAGCTATCAGCTCCCAAAAAGCAAACAGCTATGTCCTGGGGGAGGGCATTTGAAGGGAGAGTAATAAGGCTGGAGTTTAGGAATGGGATAATATTATTTTTAAAATAATCTCAGCATCCAAAATAAAACCTTTACACATTACAGGTTTGGGCCAAAGTTGGTGTAAATCAAAGGAGTTCAAGAGGTTGATTTAATGGGGGTGGGAAGTCACATAAATAGCAACACTAAGAGAAAGAAGAACTTTTGTGCCCAAGCTGAACCATTCCATATTGGGCCTCAACACAGGCTGAGGGCACAAATATCACAATTCCCTCAGAAGAAGTGGCACTTTTTTAGTGAAGGTTTAAAGATTTACAATTTCATTTTGAGCACGACCCTAAGTGAGACAAACTGGCAACTGCACTTTTGCACTGTCGTAAACTCCACTCTTCGTAACTCTATTTTTCAGCACTACTATTTGAGTTCTGATATTCCCATTGGACACCCCCTTTTAGGAGACCAGAAAGCCCTGGAAATCCCTGGGACTATTTCATTACAGCGTGAGCAGACTGAAATTCTTGTGATTGTTTTGGTCCATTAGTGTAGGGCTGGACCTTCATTTTGTGAATAATACTGGTTACATAAGTCAGAATAGGACAAATTGAAGAAGTACTGCTGTTGAATAAATTGATTTCTCAATGCTCACTTTTATCAACATTTTGAGTCTTATTTATGACAGCTAAATTAGATCACGAATACCCTACTTCCTTTATATGTATGAGATGTCTGCATATATAATTGGAAGTCACTTGATGACATATTTATACTCTGCGCGGGATTTGCGTATTTTTTTTAACGCAAATCCAGTACAAACTTAATGCCACATTTATTTTATAACGCTAGACATGTCTAGCACCAAAATATTGGAATTAAAGTCATTTTTTGCCTGTGAAAAACTACATTGCATCAATGAGATGCAAGGTAGGTGTTCCCGGGCAAAAAATGACTCAAAGGCCCTAGCGCCTTATTTATCCTCCCGTGCACAAATCACGCACAGGAGGAGGAGGGCCTTAGATAATGACGCTAAGCCTCCTTAGCACCATTATTTAACGCCTGGGTCAGGGCAGGCATTAGGGGACCTGTGGGCCTTTTTCCATGGTCAAAGACCACGGAAACAGCCTACAGGTGCCCTTCCCTGCCCCGAGGGACAAATCCATCCACCCACACCTCGAGGACACCTAAGGATGAGGGGTCCCAACCCAGGTAAATATTTTAAATATTCTTTCAAAGTGCCATAGGGGGGCCTAACTTGGGCCCCCCTACATGGCACTGTGCCCAATGGCCAAGCCCACGGGACACAAGTCCCCTGGGCATGGCCAATGGGCTGGGGGGCATGACTCCTGTCTTTACTAAGACAGGAGTCATGTCCATGGGGGTTGTGCATCAAAAAAATGACGCTAGTCAGGTTAGAGTTGTTTTTTGACTCTAACCTGACTAGCGCCATTCTTTCTCGCATCTCCCTCCGCCTCCCGCCGAGGAGCTGTTTAAAACTCAACATAGTGATCATATACTCTTTATCAGTCAACCTGACTGGAATTTAAACTACAATTAAGTTACGGTAATTCCTCTTACCTGCTTCCAAAATAAGGTTTGCGTTTTGTTTTTGTATCCTCAACATTACCTTTTCATTTTTAAAAGTACTACATTTACCCCTAGTTTTTATCAAACCATCATAATGCATTTATATGATTCTACATGCTCTAAACTCTGTTATCTACTTGCTGCATTCATAAATTAATTGTGTTCATTCTTGTTGCAGGCCATGTTATGAGTTGACATGCAATTATCTCAAAAGCTGAGTTGAAACTGTAAACAAGTGTGTGCGTTATTTCTCCAATTTCAATGAGTGCCTTCCCGTTTTATTGTGCTGTTTACACCATCACATTAGGAAAAACACATTATTTTGACCATACTATTGGCAGTGCTTTTGAAGGAAATATAAAAGTGCAGGTACTCACTATTTAGGTTGCCAATTTGCTCCAGAGAAGTGCAGGAGTGCAGAGAAGTGCAAGTACTCTCCTACTCAAAATAGCAAAGTGCAAGTACTCAGTACCAGACAGTACCTGCCCATTTAAAGCACTAACTATATATTTGAGCCCCACTGAAGAAGAGATTTGAGTCACCCTTTGTGCTGAGTAGGTTACAATAGTAATCGCTTACTTTGAATGCGATAGTCCTAGACAGGCTAGCGTCAGTACACAATTGTATGATTGTAGCACAAATGCCATTTGTATTTCCACATTTTTAAAAGAAGCCTGTCTTTGTGTGTGTTGACTGTGGCAATTTCTGAGGACTATGAGAATCAGGCCAAGATTTACAAAGGTTATCCTGCAAGATTGTGGTACTTTTTTAATGCAAACGTGGCGCAAAACCTTTTTGGGGATTAACAAATAACGCAAATGGGTATTTGCGTTGTTTTGTATGGATAAGAAACGCAAAGCAGCATGAAACGCTCCTCTGCATTACTTTGCCTCAAGGGGGCATTACATGGGTGGTACATGGGTGTTCCTATGCAACCACCCATGCATTGCGACTCAAAACCCTATCTGCTAACATTAGTAGATGGAGTTTTGCACCAAATATTAATGCGTTTTGAAAGCAGGCATTAAATGGAGAAATGTTTTAATTTCTCCTTGCTTTCCTGACTTTGCATCTGTGCTGCACTGTACGGCATACATACAAAAGTGGGAAACGTTTCAAAGTGAGTCTAAGCATAGGAATGTGTACTGGAAGGATACCCTTGCAGCACAAAACCTATTCTAGCCTCATGCAGACACTATTGCACTATGGTGCAAAGGAGTGTGTGGCACATGGCAGCTAAAGTCAGTGCCTACACTAGGGAGAGGAGAGGAGAGTGCCATATCTCTGTAAATGTGCGCTTTTCTGCTCTCTCCCTTTCACGCAAAGCAGCGCAGCATTTTTGACTGCTGCGCTGCATTGCCAGACAGGTTTGAGAATCTGGGCCTCAGTGTCCCTCTAGAGTGAAACCCCACACCAAAATGTACACCATAACTAATTAGGATTGGAAACACAAGACAGGGTCCATAATAATTTGGCAAACTCCTTTTTGTAGAAAAGATGATGTGTTTGATGATCACTAGGCCTGCTATGTAGGCAGTAGGAGAGATTTATGATGATAGACAATGCAAGAAAGCGAGTCAAAACTTCCACCTTGAACTTTGTACTATGGATCTGTATTATTCCAGGGCCACAATTTAATTGTGCAGCTGGGATATTGCGGCCTTTTTAAAGTCTTTGTGGTGTTATTGGATACACTTTTAACTCATACCAAACCCTGCATCAAAAGTTCACTTTTTTTTTTTTTAGCACCTTCATTACTATCTTTGTCCTATGGGCAACTTTCAATTGGATTGAGTATGTACGTATTTCCGAAAACAAAAATACTGCTTTGACAAAAGGTTCCTGCTTGTCATTTTTATTTAAGTACTTTCCATACCACTGATTGCATTGAATCACACTGAGAAGAAAGTATTTTCAATCATATGGAATCACTGTTATCAACATAGGATGTACGACCTAGGTTCCAATTTGGAGCATATGGTATGACCTTGTGTTTACATCTGTATATTCATTAGGACTTTGATAGTAATACCAATATTTACTACCAGACATGGCAAAGAGGACTTTTAAGCTGCTTTCTGAATGTAAGTGGAGTAAGTAGAGGGAAAGGGTATTATATTAGTGCAGGCGTCTCCAACAAGTAGCTGGTGAGCTACCAGTAGCTCTCCAGTGCCCTGTAAGTAGCTCTCCTGGAGGCAGCCCAGGATACTACTATAGAAGATTTTGCTGTGTTGAAGTATTATATAAATAAAAAAAAATAAAAAGCATAAATTCAAAATGTAAATGTGTGTATTGTCAGTACTCGTTAGGTGTTGTTTGGAGAACAGTGGTTGAATACTCAAAATGTATTTAAAACTATTATTTGAGTTGGAGAGATTTATTACTCACATTATTGCCTTGGTGCCTGGAGCGTTGCAGCTATGTCTGTTATGTACTACGTTCCATTTAGAAACATTCCGAATTGGTAATACTTTTTTAATTTATTGCTGGCAACCCCACCTAATGCACTGATGTGATCACCGCTGACAATCTTGGATGGTGTGGTCACTACTATATCACTAACATTAGTAGTTCAAGATGATTTTCAATGAACATTAAGTAGCTCTTGTTACAGAAGAGGTTGGAGACCCCTGTATTACTGAAAAGTTGAAGGTGTCTGCCCTATCTAGTACTTATGTCGACCCGTTAGAATCAAATTTGTTTTGTCAGGCAATGCTGTTTTGAGCATCATTCGAGAGTACTTTGTTAAATGTTAATTATTTAACAGTCTATTAGCTATTACCTCTTCTCCTTCTGGCCTCTCAAAATAGTGCAAAACTGGAGACAGCAAGCAGCTTGCAATAGACCAGCTGCATGTTACTTTGTTTCTTAATGTGGAGCACTCATGCTAACACATCCACATTGTTGGAAATGGCCCTTTTTTGAAGGGTTATGCCCAAAGTTGTTGCCTCTTCCTCCTATTTTTTCAGATCTGTTTTTGCTGGTTTATTGTCTTTGCGCACTTTACCACTGCTGATCAGTGCTAAAGTGCAAGTGCTCCCTATATAAATTGTACTGTTGATTGGGTTGTCCATGATTGCCATATTTGATTTATTGGTAACTCCCTAGTAAAGTGCACTAGAGGTGCCCAGGACCTGTAAATCAAATGCTAATAGTTGGCCGGCAGCACTGATTGTGCCACCCACATAAGTAGCCCTGTGAACATGTCTCAGACCTGCCACTGCAGAGTCTGTGTGTGCAGTTTTAAACTGCTAACTCGTCCTGGCAAGTGTACCCACTTGCCAGGCCCAAACCTTCTCTTTTTATACATGTAAGGCACCCCTAAGGTAGGCCCTAGGTAACCCCATGGGCAGGGTGCAGTGTATGTTAAAGGTGAACATGTACTGATGTGTTTTACATGTCCTAACTGTGAAATACTGCCAAATTTGTTGTTTACTGATGCAAGGCCTATCTCTCTCATAGGTTAACATGGGGGCTGCCTTTAAATATCCTTAAAGTGCATTTTCCCTTTGAGAGCAGATAGAAATGTGGAGTTTGGGGGCTCTGAACAATTTAAAAATACATCCTTTGGTGAAGTTGTTTTTTAGATTGTTAGTTTGAAAATGCCACTTTTAGAAAGTAGGAATTTTCTTGCATAAACCATTTTGTGCCTCTTCCTGCTTGTGTATTCCACGTCTGGGTCAGACTGACAGTTGGGCTGTTGTGAATGTCCTCGAGACAGTGACACAAAGGGAGCTGGTGTGTAGCCTGCATATCCTGATGGGCCATCTGGGCTCAAGTGGAGGGAGGAATGGTCACTTACACCTGAAAGGGCTATGCCTGCCCTCACACAATACAGTCTCCGACCCCCTGCAGAGTGTCTGAGGCCAGGCCTGGGCAAGGCAGGATCTTGTCCACATCAGAGACTTTCCTTTGAAGTATGCCTATTTCAAAGGCAGAAAGGGGTATAAGTAGTGGACCCAAAACCCCAGACATTTAGAATATTTCTGGAAACAAAAGGGAACCTCTGCCAAGGAGAAGAGCTGAAGAGCTGGAGGAGGAGTACTGCCCCTTTTGCTGTGTTGCTTTGCTGGGTTGGCCGGCAGTTGCTGCTTCTGCCTTAAAAGAGCGCAAAGGGTGAACTTTGCTGTGTATCCTGCTTGAGAGAGATGTCTAAAGGCGTGGAGTAGAGCTTGGCTCCTGTTGGAAGCCTCAAAGATATCAAAGACTTCCGCTTCATCTGCCTACAGCACTGGGAACTGTGTGTCTTGTGCTGAAACAGAAGAAAAACTACTGCGACGCCGTCAAAGACACCGCTGATTGCACTGTGACCTGCCGACGCTGCATTTAGCCACACTGCCCCGCTTCACACCGCAACCCTGGTCTCACCGACGCCTCCATCTGACACTGCCACTGAGCCGCTGCTTGCAACGTGACCTGTGGGCCCCGCACTCTGGCATCGCCTTGCTCAAACCGCAGCCTTGGCATCCTCGACAACGACGCACCTGATGACACCTGCGCCGCTGCCTTCATCGTAGCTTGTGGTCACCACTCATGAGGTACACAAAGCACCGTCCCGCACCGCAGCCCGGGTCCACTGAGCCCAGCACCATTGACTCCAGTGTCGTCACCAGGCATCTCCCTGTCTGCACCCTGACCCATGGACGCGGCACGGAGCCCATCCCGTGCCGCACCACCGAATTGGGACTACCGACAACTGCACTTCAGCAACGACGATGGCGCTGCCTGCACCGTGACCTGGTGACACCACACGTCGCCCTGCTTCACACTGCAGTCCTGGTCTCACCAACGCTGCCGGACGCCATCACTGAGCCGCTGCCTGCACTGTGACCTGTGGGCACCGCACGTCGCATCATCTCTCTTCGCACCACAGCCCCGACGCCGTCCACGGCCGTGCTCCTGATCTCATCAGCCCGAGGTTCGTTCCGCAATGCGTGTGACTTCAAGAGCCCAACGACCCCAGCACTGACCTCCGGAACTGCCACTGCAACACCAGCGATGCCGCTCTCTGGACCTCATTGTGAGGATCACGATGTCCTGCACTTCCAAGGTACTGTTTGCGGGTCTTCCCAACACCGCAGCTGGCCCGCAACGCTGCGAACGACTTCAAGGAACTTTATTTCTAAGTTAATTCTTGCAAAATTCATATCTTTATTACTGTATGTTGGATTTTTCACGTTTTGGTCTTGTTTTATATGGCTAAATATTGGCTATTTTTCTAAAACTGGTGTGATGTTCTTTTGTGGTGTTTTCACTGTGTTACTGTGTGTTATGTGCAAATGCTTATACATTGCTTCTGAGATAAACCTGACTGCTCGTGCTAAGCTACCAAAGGGCTGAGCAGGGGTTATCTGAACTGGGTATCTCTCTTATCCTGACTAGAGTGAGGGTCTCTACTTAGACAGGGTGCAAACTGACTGCCAACTACATACCCCATTTTTAACACACATGAAGTAATAAAGTAACATGAATCTCTTTTCCACTTGAAACAGTTGAGCTGCTGTTGTACCACCTGCATATCTTGGAGGGAGAGGGCTAAAGCCATGTTGTAATGCCTGTCCATCCAAATTATAAATCAAACCCACAGACTATATGAAGGCGACTATTTTCCTACCAACTGGGTCAGAAGGCTAGGCAGTGGACAGTCTTGATTCCCTGATCCCATTGCACAAAATCTCGAGAGAGGTAGCCATCTTACACGCCCCTTTCCTCTCCACACTGATGCATGTTCCATTCCAGACCTGCATTCCTATATCATTCCTGTTGCCCCTTGCTGACGTCTGCTGGGATAATGTTGTAACTGAGATACTGGACTTTTCCCTAATTCAGTGCTGACCTCTACTGAACTCTACTGGAATATCGTTCGATACTCTAATAAGGAATTCCCTCATCTGGTGCCAAATCTGGATCTCAATACTGAGATACAGCCAATGCATGTTAAAAAGTGCTGTTTAAACTACAACCATTCGATGCTGCTCTGGCTCACAGCTGCAATTCTCCTTCTCTCTGGTTACGGACCCACTACTTCTTTCTGGCATTTTATCTTTATACTAATTCGTCTATGGGCAAGTTGACCAAGTCACTTTGTCTTACAACATCTGGAACACATTAAGGCCCTCATTATGACAGTGGTGGTAAAAACCGCCTACCACCACGGCGTCGGCTGCCAAAACACCATTGCCGTGACTACCAGCCGACTGCCATATTCTGACCGTAGCTGTAATTCTGCCAGAAGGATGATGGAATTCCGGCGACAGCCATGGCGGCAGACGGCGGTAAGGTGGCGCTGCTGCCAACAGCTGCGCCACGCTGGTAGACCGCCGCAGACCGGATCATGATCCATGATACGGCCTGGAGGTGTTCCTGTCTCCTGCCGGAGGACCCCCAGAAATCAGGTAAATTGGGTGCTCTGACAGGGGAGGGTGTGTGGGGTGGTGTGTGTGTGTGTGTGGGGGGGGTGTATGTTTGTGTGTGCATGAATGTGGGTGTGAGTTGCGTGTGGTATGTGTGTGCGTGTGTAGATGTGAGTGTGCATGTATGTTGTGTTGTGTGAATGTATGGGTGCGCGTATGAATGTAAGTGTGTGTGTGAATGGATGTATGCATGCATGGGTGAATGTGGGTATGAGTGTGTGTATGTGTGTATATGATGGTGCATGTATGTCGGGGGGGGTCAGGAGGGGGGCGGGGAAGACCCCTATCAGTGACAGGGAAGGAATTCCCTGCCTACTGCCATGGTTTTCGTGGCGGTACGGAAGCAAGGAAAACCATGGCGGTAGGTGGGGTCATAATCCCGTGGGTGGGACATTGACGGCTGCCTGGCTGTTACCGCCCTGGCGGACAGAGTGTTACATTGGCGGTTTGGCTTGAGCCAAACCGCCTATGTCATATTTTGGGGAAAGGTACCGCCAGCCTGTTGGCAGTACTTTTCTCCAAAAGACCGCTGTCCGCCAGGGTCATAATGAGGGCCTAAGTCACAAAGTAATACTTTCCTCTAAAGCAGTCCATCCTTTGTTGCCTGGCCCTGGCAATCCTACATCATCTCAACCCTACTGTTGTGAAAACTACGATTTAGTCTGTCTGCTTTGAAATTAAAAATCCTCCATCCTCATCCTTGAAACACAGTAAGAAGAAATTGAAATCCACTCTTCTCTTATGCCACCTTGAGACTTTAATTTCTGATATCTACCTCAACCCTCAGTACAGACCTCCTTTTCTGCACACCAAACTGGAAAAAGATTTTCTCATGATACTATCCATCCACATCATGTTCAATAATACTTTGTGCCCAAAATGTTGTGGTTCTTTTTAAGGCTCATAATTCACGGACTGGAATCAACATCTACAATAATGGTAAGAAAATGGTAAGATAATGCTATAGTCAAACCAGGTTGCTATCCTTCGGTAAACCCAAAGCACTTACTAGTGACTGTTTATCATCTGGGGTCTTATCCCTAATAGCATTTGAGCAAGCCATGCCTCACTCCCTCCAATCCAATCCTGTGTCCCCCATCTCAAGAGCCTTTCTCACATTACTCAGTATTATCACTCTCCATAACTAACACCATATTCGTTACAGTGGAACTGGGAGTAGAGGTTCAAGAGGTGCTACATCATCCCAAATGTCCTGGGTGGAGTTCAGATGGAGAATTAACGATAAAGAGGGAATTTATAATATTGGGCCATTTACTGTTCATTCAACTAGAAACTGCCTCATGACAGACAAATGTGTTTGTCGTAGTGCGATAATGTTTTGAACATAGAGAGCTATTTTTATTGATCCTTTCCCTGATTGCACATTTAGAGCACTTTATAATTTCAGCTTGCTGGCATATAGGTGAAAGTGTTCTAGAGGTTTGCTTACAAATATATAACTTAGGACACCTGTGAAATAAACTAAAGAGCAAACATCTCCAAATATGTACTAGTAGCATGAAACAGTTTTGTAGCGAAGATGCTATGGATCCTAAGCAACACAAATGGGCCTCCATCCCATGACTGAGCTGAGAAAAACGCCAGAATTGGGGTGCAGAGTGCCCTTCTGGGTCCTGGGGCAAATGCATACACAAGAGAGTGACTTATGTCAGATGATGGTGATGGCCAGCGATCCCATTCTGCAAATTATTTCAGCACCCATGAGTGGCTACCCTCATTATTGCAATCTAAGAAATTTAGAATGTCTATGAAGTCCACCATCTCATCCCAAATAATAATCTTCACTTTCTGGAAATTTCTAAAGCCTTGTTCAATGGATCCTCAGTGTCAGATGTAGCCACTGTCCTCCCTCCATACTACATCTTAATGAAAAACTGAGGTAAGGAAACAAGTTGTAGTGTTCGCATGGCCCATTGTGATTTCCAGACTTGATTGGTTTCCAAGACCTGACTTATAAACCATTTCAGTAGGTTCTTTCTAACACCATCACTAGCACATCAACGTCTGTCATCTGTGCTGTTATTTACGAATGAACAAGAAACATCTTGATGCCTTCCACTCTTACCTCCTTAATCTCACCCAAAATGTCCTTTATTTCTCTGAGCAAGAATTAAATTGGAGAGTCTCAATTTTGGGCACGTCTCTTCCAAAGGATAAGGCTAGAATGTTATTGTTGACATTTGGCTTTTCTCAAGGGGCCTACAAACCATTTCATGAAAATGGACACAGTTGAGACCTGTTGTTCTCCCTTATATTTGAGATCCTCTCTTTGTTTTGCACAAATTGACCACTTTCTCGTCAAATTCTACCTTAGTAAAGAGTTAAATAACAGGCCCAACTATTTTAATTGCCTTCTACCAGCCCTCCTCTTGGCATCCACTTCATACCATGTGACCTGAACCCTTTACTCAACTGCACCTTGGATTTGGCTCCTATCTCCACCCAGATGTGTGGCTCCCTAAAGATCAACAATTAGTACATTGAAGATTTCTACCATCTACAGTTCACAGCAGGGTACTATTAGGATACTGGATCAAATATAACCTGCCACTTGATCTCTCCAGAGCAAAGAAACCCCACTCCCAGATCCACATTGTAGAAGACACAAATCAAAGGATATTCAAGAGCTACAAGGAAATTGTTTTTTTAGCTCTTCTCTGCACTTGTTTTCCCCCCTCAGCAGATTATTTTATAAGCATCTATCACCAATATAAAAGAAGATGCAATGAGGAACCCCTTCAACTTAGACATTCCACAGCCTTCTGAACCATTCCCTGGCCTGCTTAAACCTTACTGTGCCAGCTCTCTCTTTGAATTTACACAAGTCTCTGCAAAAATCCAACAAAAGTGAAATAATGGGAGCTCTCCAGAATTTCTACCTTTGGGACACAGGAAGTGTGAAATGTATCAGTCTGGGCCTAATAAGACATATTCTGATCACTGCCCGCTTAACTAACAGTTTATAGTTCTGTAGAACCATTCCTCACGACCTCAAGAATGACACTGTCACATCAGAATCAAAGACATCAGCTGCCAATCCTGATAACACAGCAAAACGCAGACCCATCTCAAACCTCCCCTGTTGCATATGTGCTCAAGACTGCTGTCAGTCACAAACTATCTGCTTACTTGAAATACAATGACCTGTTAGGTGTCTTTCAGTCAGGCTTTAGTACGCAAAGAGGCACAGAGACTGTACTATTAGACAATAGTCTTTACCCAAGCCATTCTTGTACACTCATCCTACTACATCTTTTGGCAGCTTTCAGCATCACCAATCTAATTGAATGACTGCTTTTATAAATTGGACAGCCTTGGCTTGGTTCACTTCTTTTTGCCGGTCAAGGTAGCCCCTTTGCTGTCTAACACAACTGCATGCATTGTCCACCCAAGCTCTGCCCTGTGCATGCCTCTGTTCGATGTCTACAGGGTACCCTTGCTGTTATCCTAAGCTCCTACAATGTAGGTTATGATGTCCATGCTGATGATACACAGATTCACCACAAACTCTACAAGGAACCTGTCAGTCTTCAAAACGTGTCCCATTGCCTTTCTCATGTTCACCAGTGGAAGCAGAAATTATTGTTATGCCTCAGTGGTGATAAAACTGAAGTCCTCTTGAGCCTGGTCAATCCATCCTCATTCCCTTTACTGTGGTCCGTGGAACTGGGCATCCCTCAAATCCATGTGGATACAGCAATTAATTTTGGTGAGCTTTCAATAGGGAGTTATCATTCGTCCTATGGATAAACCTGTTCACTGAAAAGAAAGTTCTTGAAAAATGACCCTATTTCCTTTTGTAGGCATCTAGACTATTACAATTGCCTATACACCACCTTACCCTGCTTCTCCCTCTCAAAACTCCAGAGACCTGAAAACTACACAGCACAACAACTGTTTGTCCTGGAACATCATGACCAAATCACTCCAGCCCTGAAATCTTTTCACAGGCTACCTTGCAATGAGTCAAACTAGTACTAAGTAGAGAAAGAGGGGATAATTAAACACAGTTTGTTAATGAACAATGACACCATGGATTGTCACTGGACAGTCACAGGTTTTCAGGAGCCTTTGTTTTATATTTTTATGTACAGACAGAATAATTGCATTGCACCACCAAGGCAAATAACCTGATAATAATTATGACAAATTGCTATCAAATCCTTGCTACTCCTGATTCAGAGGTGGTTGTCAACAGTGTGTCTTCATGCAGCAAAATCCACCTGATGGTAGTACACTGCATCCCAGTGAGGCAGGACCAAAAAGGGGCTACCTAGTTCAGCCTATTCTAAAATACTCCAGCTTAGAGAACTCCTTCCAAGGTGGTCGATGTGTTTCGGCCTATATTGATTTGTGAAAAGTGAAAAACTAGACATTTGTAAAAACATAGGCAATAGACAGTTTTTTTCATCTGTAATGACAAGAAATACATTTGCCACAACTGCTTCTTTCCAAAGACTCAAGGAGGTAATAGGGAAGGTGGATGGTTCTTTTATTTTACTGTTGACTTTCACTTTGATGTAGTCTTTAATTTTTCTAGCACATTTCTGAAGTAACATTCATGCCATGTATGGTGGGGCCAGAGTGACCATTTATTCCACCTGGCACTTCCCTGGGGGCTGGGGCCACGGACGTCTGTGTTCTGAAGGTTATAGCCACTGCTACCACTCCCTCTGCCTGTGTCTCCAGCACCTTATAACAGAAGGCAAAACAGGATAGTGACAGGGAGAGTGAAAGAAACAAAGAGAGAGAGATAGACACAAAAAAGGAGAGAGGAAGAGAGATGAAGAGAGCGATTGGAAAGATAGAGTTAGGAATGAAGCGTGGGTTGATTGTACCAAGTTAGAGGCGCCTGGTTGGAATGTTTTTGCGAGGGCTGCTTTTCGTCCCCAGTCCAACCCTGCAGATTTGTTAGGGTTTCTTTTTATTCTGCTCATCGTCTTCTTATTTCATTGCTTCATCCTCCGATATCTTCACTGCTATTCTGTAATTAACTTATAATGCCATGAACTTCTGCACAATATTCCACCCTTGCCTAAAATGTTAAAAATAAATCTTTTCACTTGGGTCTTTTCCCTTTCGTCCTGACAAAAGCACTTTGGCTTCAAGGCTTGAAATATAGGGCAGAAACATGTTGACTGCTGGTTTGGTATTGAAGGATGTGTTATAATGTGCCTACTTCCTCACCTTTACCTTATTTTAATATTCTAAAAGCGAGGTAGAAAGAATAATAAATCAGTCGTTCATCCCCCACCTAACACAATTTTAACTACAGTGACCCTTCTAGGATATCCTTGGCTACAACAGCTTACAATGAGAGCTTTGGGATTCGATGAGCCTGCCTAGCAACAAGAGTTGCTGGAAAGGCATGGCCTGCATGATGAAGCATGCTTTCTAGTGTGGCTAAGTGCTCTGCTTCTTTTAAGGTCGAAGACTATCAGACAGCACAGCTGTCTAGTTGGGTAAAACTTTTTGGGGACATTCTGAAATCTTCTCTGGGAATGCATTCAGCCAATTGCTTATCATTGGCTTTGTGGTTTGTAGCTCACATTTGCTAGCTTTTTGTTGCTGGATTTGTATTAGGCTGTCCATCATATCTCTGTCCCTTCCATGGAAAATAGCCTTTTTGCCACCTCTCTGACTGCTTCCTCGTATTGTTTTAAGAAATTTATTTTTCATGGCATAGTCCAGGAAAGCAAGCAGATGTGTGTTTCAGATACATCCTGTATGCTAGTTCACAGCAGTAAACTGCTGTATTCCCTTGAAAAGGTTTCCTGCCTCCTATCTTTCTACTAGGCTGATTCTACTTATCTATGCCACTCCAGTTCATCAATTCTACATGCCTGTGAGGAACAATGCTCTGTCTACCAGGTTCTTTATTTTTGTCAGTGCTCTTTACTGATAGCATAACATAAACAATCCACTTTCTCAATTTCACACCCATGCCCCTGGAAGTAGTGAAGTAGTGGGGCTGAAACACCCCCAAAATAACCTTGTTAGAGTTCAGAAGTGAATGGGCAATAAACAGTCATTTAAACTTTGTTTTTATCTTGTCACATCTGCTGCAGTCAAACACAGAGGTCAAATTGTAGGCTCTTTCTCTTGGAGAGCTTGGTGTTTTCTTTCTCCACTGCAAAGTAAGAGGATTTACGTGACAATCTTGTTGGGTATGGGAATGTAAAAAGGCTGTAGGATTTTAGTTTTTTCTCATAGACAACAAAATGTAAATGCTTGTAAATGAACTGTACAAATGTTTCAGAATATATCACAATTAGGAAAACACAAATGAAGCAAATTTTTTGTAACTCTGAAGTGCGGTGGAAATAAATATTTTAATAAGATCTAAATGAATCAACACACCAGGTGATGCCGATTTCCACACACGATAGCTTATGCACTATATAGTTTTCAGTAAATCTGGGTCTGTGCAAATGTAATGATCATTTCAATTGAAAATGTGGTTGCTGTTTTGGCGTTGATCTCCCAAACCATGTACCATGCTTTATGCAGCTCCACTCTGTGAGACTCAACGTTATGCCACACCACTCCACTCCACTCTGCGACACTCTACTCCACTCTTTGACACTCCTCTCAACAACACTGTACTCCACTGTATGCTACTTCACAACACTCTACTCCACTCCACTCTACGCCATTTTGTGCCTCTCCACTCTACACAACTCCACTCTACGCTGCTGCATTGTATTCCACAACACCCTACTTCACTTTACACTACTCTATGCCACTTAACTCCATGATGCTGAATTCCATGCTACTTTACGACTCTCCATTCTACGATATTCTAACTCAACACTGTTTCATTCTACACCACTCCACTCTACTCCCCTGTATGCCAATCCACTCCATGCCGCTCTATGACACTAAACGCTGCAACACTCTATGCCACTCCAATGTACAACTCTTCAGTCTACAACCCTCCAAACTCTACACTCCACTCCATGACACTCCAGTCTATGTAACTTTACTTCACTCTATGCCACTCCATGCCACTTTATTCTTTTCACACCACTCTATGCCTCACCACTCTATGCCACTCTGTTCTACTCCACTGTACATCATGCTGCACCACTCTACAATACTCCACTCTGTGACACTTCAGTCTACAATACTCCACTCAATGACAGTCTACTCTACTCTACACCAATCCACCCAATGATACTGTACTCCACAACAATCCACTCCACTCTACTCCATTCCACTGCTCTCCACTCTACTTCACTCTATGTCACTTCAGTTTAAGATACTCAACTCTATGACACTCTACCCAACTCTACGTCACTCCACTCTCTTCCACTCCACTCCACCTTACACCACTCTACGCCGCGCCACTTTACGATAGTCTACTCCACAACACACTACTCAACTCTAAGTCACTCCACTATCCTCCACAGCTCTCCACTGCGCTCCATTCTACCATGCTGTCCTGCACTCAATGTCTATTTACACCATTTTTCCCTATGACACTCTACTCTATTCCTCTCCATGCCACTCCACTCAATGCCACTCCACAACTTTCTACGTCACTGTAGGCCATTCTCCTCCACTCCATGTAATTTTACTCTATGCCTCTCCATTCCACTACATTCTCTGACACTAATTCACTCTACACCACTCCACTGTATTTCACTCACTCTATGAAACTCTGCTCCACTCTATGCCACTCCACTCTACGTCACTATACTCCACTTTATGCCACTCTACACCGCTACACTCTATGACACTCTACTTTACTCATTGCCTGTCCACTCTTTTACACTCAACACCACTTCACTCTACACCACTCCGCTCTACAACACTGTACTCCACTCTACTTTACTCCACTTTATGACACTCCACTTGAGGACACTCTACACCGCTCTACTACACTCTGACAAGCTATTCTTCACTCTACAACAGTCTACTCCGTTCCAGTCTATGGCACTCTACTACACTCATCACCACTCTATGACACTCCACTCTATGCTATGCCACTCTATGTCACTCTACTCTATGACACTCTACTCATGTACAATAGTGCCCTTTTTGTATGGTCACCCCCACACTTTCTTTACAATGCCGATCGTTATGACTCTGAAAGTGCATTGGAGCCTACTAACCAAGCCACGGTGCCATTGCCCTCTCCCTAAAATATGATGCATGTGAATTGTTATCCCCAATTGACAAGGCCTTTAACTCCTTACTAAGTCACTGGTAAGTGGTACCAGTGGTATCCTGGGCATAGGAGCTAAATAGGTCTCCTAGGCCTGCAGTACTGATTGTGCAACCCTAAGTGATCCAAGTAAATAAATGACAGCAGCCCGGTCATTGCAGATTGCATGAGCAGTGCAAACTGCCCAAACTCAACCTTGTCCTCACCAAGAGTGGTATGGTCACAGCACTAATTTTAATATATGTCAGTCACCCCTAAGGTAATCCTCCTGAGCCTAGGAAGCAGGATGCCTATATTTAAGGTGTGGACGTATACTTGCAAACTTGTACGTGCCTATAGTAGCCTCTTTCCAGTAAGGGCTTCTATAAGTGTTGAGGGGGCCACAGGATAGCATGGGCTGGTACCTAGGTATCCCGAGGTTGCCAGCTCTACTGTGGCCCATTGAAAGGTGTCATGTTTGGCATCAAACAGATTGTCTAATCTTGTTCCCTAAGTCAGATTTAATATGACATGCACCCTGGTGGCTACCTTAGAGGTTGCCCACTTGGTTGCCCCAGCCTTCCTTTGCCATGGCTGACAGCCAACTCGCTGCTGCTGCCAAGACAGGAGTCTGACCTCCCCAATGCCAAAATGTGTGAAGACTCCCAGGAGTCAAAAACTAAGGCCTGCCTGGGCGGAAGGTGTCACCTCCCTCCATGGCAGAATGGCTAGTGAAGTGGCACATCAAGGCAGTGATCTTCCAAGCTCATGCTGCCTCTGGTATACTATTAAGTGGTATCCCAAAGGAGGACATGCCACCCCCCTGCCCCAGGCACATCTCAAACCTGGGCAGGTGGGAAATTTAGGCAGTCAGGGGGCATATTCCCCTAGAAGGTTAGCCACACCCCTAGGTTGGGCTATCTGGTCTGTACAAAGAAAATGGGTTCTACCATTTTGAAAAGTGGCAGAATAGAGCCTTCTGGGTAGAAAAGTTGCCACCCCCCTATAGGAAGTGGTCATCTCAAGGGCAGATGAGCTGTTTGGGCTAGTAGTCCACTGGCTACCAGCACCCACGCTCCTAATGCCCCTAAAATCTAGGATTTAATGGGCTCCTATGGCACTAGAACCTCAGATCTGATGTACCTACAACAAAAGACAAAGACGGGACACGTGACTGTGACCTCAGGACCTGCACAAAGCAAAGGCATGATAAACCGCATTTATGGCAACCAGCCTGCAACTGCATGGCCACAACTTACACTGGACCAGACACTGGCTCCAAAGGAATGAGGAACCACTCTGCAAGCCAACGGCTGGTCCTCAACTCCCTTGGACTTGAAGTACTAGTCCTGTGCTGTCCTCAGGCAACTCGCACTCCTAGAACCAAAGAATCACTGGCTATCTGGCCAGCTGAGGTATTGCCCAAAAGTATATAGTTCAGTGCACTGTTGGTAATGTAGTCCTGACCTTCAGCATGTTTCAGATGGCTACTGTTTTCCCCTGGACTCCATTATGCCGAAGTAAGTAAAGGCTGCATTTGCTACTACCGATGCTTGTTGGTGGCCAGTCGGGTTATCACTAACTTTGTTCGATGCCGTGCCTTGAGGGAACCATGCAGCATCTTCAATCTGGCAGCCCAGTGACCACGTTGTTGATATTTTGCATTATATTCCTCACATGCGCCGTCCAGTAGCAAATCCAGCAGCTGTGGCTCCAACATTCAGCACCAGGGAGAGCCAGGACAACTCTGCTCCCGGGCCATATGAGCCAGGTAAAATTCTACTGATTCACATACCATGGGCCAGGGACCTGTCTCACATTACAATCCAGTGGTTTCCACTGAACTAGAACTGCAAGTGACCAAGTGTCACGAGTGTAATTTCCCATGGACAGCAATGGTAACATTTTGCAAGAGTGAAATGTACTGATTTATTTTTCCATAACTCTGGGTAAACTCATCGGATTGTCTTTGTTTTGGTGTCTAAAATGATATTCAAATCTGCTTTATTTTTATACATTGGTGTCAGATTTATTTCGAGTCATGTTTATTACTTATTTTCCATGTTGGTACTCTGAAATGTTTAACCCCTTGGGTGCCCTCGACGTAATGGTTACGTCCTCGGCTGCAGCGCTGCTGTGTAGAGGACGTAACCATTACGTCCTGCACCTGGTCCAAGGGGGAAGCGCTAGAGCCCCCCCCCCGGGCCTTACACACCCCCTCACCTGGGCAGGGATGGCAGGGGAAGCGCTCCCCCTGCCACTCTCAACCCCCTGTGACGTCTGATGACGTCAGCACACGATCACGCGCTGACCTCATCAGAGGTCGCCCCCCATCGCGCTGCAAGTATGCCTTCCAAAGTGATCTGAGGAGAAACTGATTTGATTCTCCTCTGACGAGGGAAAGGGGCAGGTCAGAGAAGCATGAAAGGAAAGGAAAGGCTTTTCCTTTCCTTTCATGTCTCTCTGAGCATTCCTGCAGCACGATCGTAAAGCAATCATGCTGCAGGAATTCCCACTAGAAACCAGGAAGTTTTATTTACTTTCGTAAACACATGAAGGGAGTGGCCCTTTGGGCAAGGGTCGCTCCTCAAGGGGGCCACATTTACTTTAGGCCATTTCTGCCTAATAAAAATAGGCTGATCTGCCCCCTAGGGGGGCAAAAACCACTAGATAACAGGGATTTTCATTTTTTTGTTTACATTTTACATAAGAACAGCGACCCCTTAGGCAAGGGTCACTCCCTGGGGGCATAGTATATTAGGCCATTTCTGCCCCCAACTTGGGGGCAGATCGGCCTATTCTTATTAGGCCCATCTGCCTCCAAGGGGGGCAGAAACCACTTAGGCACCAGGGATCGGTGTGTGTGTTTTGTTCGCGGGGGTGGCCCTTTGGGCAAGGGTCGTTCCCCAAGGGGGCACATTACTGATGGCCATTTCTGCCCCCCTGGGGGGAGATCGGCCTATTTTTGTAAGGCCCATCAAAGCCCACTAGACACCAGGGAAGATTTTTCTTTAAAAAAAAGGGGGTGGGGGTATGGCCATACCCCCACCCCAAATAAATTGGGGCCAAGTTGTTCTGCCCACCAGTGGGTAGATGGGGTATTTACCCCAGATCCACTCTCAAGGGGCAGAAAGCCTACTAGATGCCAGGGATTTAAAAAATAATGGAGGGGTGGGGGTTGCCAACCAGAAAGGGCATGGTAATGCCCTCCCCCACCCCAACTGAAAAGGATAACAGTCTTTCAGCCCTCCTTGCAAACTAAAGGTTCTTATCCCAACGGCAAGCAAGAAGACATTTAATTTTTGGGGGTTTTGATTTTACATTTGGGCCAAGAGAGCTTGGCCAACTCTCAATATCGTCCCACTTGGAATGGTGAGCAGCGGCACTTTTTGGTCTTTGGGATGCTGCCACCTAGAAAAATCTACCAGACATAGACACATTTGAAAACTAAACACCTGGGTGAGTCCAGGGTGGTGTGCTTCACATGCACCCCACACCATTTTCTTACCCACAATGCCCTGCAAACCTCCAACTTTGCGAGAAATCACACATTTTTACTACATTTTTGTGATGGAACCTTTCAGAATCCGCAGGAATCCATAACATTCCTACCACCTGCATCTATACTGATAAAAATTCTGCCCCACTTGCCTAAAAACGTTTTTTTTCAAACTGACTTTTTGGACCCACTTTATTTCCCTCTCAATTTCTACATGTTTTTGGCCCTTCCCTGTCACAGGAACTTGGCCCACCTATACAAGTGAGGTATCATTTTTATCGGAAGACCGAGGGGAACGTTGCGTGATAGGAAATTTGTGCTGGTGCGGTGATCCCACACAGAAATGTGATTTGTTTAGTTAAATTTAGTTACATTTCAGGTTTGCTGAGGATTCTGTGTAAGAAAACACTGGGGGATCCATGCAAGTCACACCTCCCTGGACTCCCTCGGGTGTCTAGTCTTCAGAAATGTCTGGGTTTGGTTGGTTTCCCTAGATGGCTGCTGAGCCCAGGAACAAAAACCCAGGTGCCCCTTGCAAAAACAGGTTGGTTTGTAATAGATAGTTTTCATGTGTCCATGTTGTGTTTTGGACCCTTCCCTGTCACGGGCACTAGGCCTATCCACACAAGTGAGGTACCATTTTTATAGGGTGATGTGGGGGAATCCTGGGTGGAAGGAAGTTTGTGGTTCCCCTCTGATTCGAGAACTTTACAGCACCGAAATGTGAAAAGTGTTTTTAGCTACATTTTGATGTTTGCAAAGCATTCTGGGTAAGAGAACACAGTGAGAGCCCCACAATTCACCCCATCCTATATTCCCCTAGGTGTCTAGTTTTCAAAAATGGACAGTTTTGCTAGGTTTCCTTAGGTGCTGGTTGAGCTAGAGGCCAAAATCCACAGTTTGGCACTTTCCAAAAAACACGTCAGATTTCAATATAAAAATGTGATGTGTCCATGTTCATTTCCTGTTGCGGGCACTAGGCCTACCCACACAAGTGAGGTACCATTTTTATCGGGAGATGGGGAAAATCAGAATAGAAGAACAAGTATTATTGCCCCCGTCTTTCTCTACATTTTTCCTTCCAAATGTAAGACAGTGTGTAAAAAAGAAGTCTATTTGAGAAATGCTCTGTAATTCACATACTTGTATGGGGACCCCGGAACACAGAGATGTGCAGATAACCACTGCTTCTCAACACCTTATCTTATGCCCATTTCAGAAATACAAAGGTTTCCTTGATACCTACTTTTCACTCTTGATGTTTCACCAAATGAATTGCTGAATACCATGTATACAATGAAAACCCATTGCAAGGTGCAACTCATTTATTGGCTCTGGGTACCTAGGGTTCTTGATTAACAGACAAGCCCTATATATCCCCGGGCCCAGAAGAGTCCAGCAGACATAATGGTATATTGCTTTCAAAAATCTGCCATAGATAGAAAAAGATACAGAAGAAAACGTGGACAGAAATGGCTGTTTTTTCACCTCAATTTCAATATATGTTTTTATTTCAGCTGTTACTTTCTGTAGGAAAACCTTGAATGATCTACACAAATGACCCCTTGCTGAATTCAGAATTTTGTCTGCTTTTTAGAAATGTTTCTGTCTCGGATCTCCCATTGGTTTTACTCCCATTTCTGTCACTAACTGGAAGAAGCCTGAAAGCACAAAAAATAGTAAAAATGGTGTATGTCCAAGTAAAAAAAATGTAGTTTTCTGATTCAAGTCTGCTTGTTCCTGAAAGCTGGGAAGATGGTGATTTTAGCATTGCAAATCCTTTGCTGGTGCCATTTTCAGGGAACAAAAAACATGCTTTCTTCTGCAGCACTTGTTCCCCATTCTTCTGAAAAAAACAATGGCTGTATTTTGGGTAATTTCTTGGTCTCTTACAGGGGAACTCACACACTCTGGGTACCTTTAGAATCCCTAGGATGTTGGAAAACAGGGACGCAAATTTGGCATGGATAGCTTATGTGGACAAAAAGTTATGAGGGCCTATGCGCAAACTACCCCATGTAGCCAAAAGAAGGCTCAGCACCTGAGGGGGAAAAGGCCTGACATCAAAGTGGTTAGCATATGTTCCTTCAGTAAAGCCTGACTGCTTTGTGCCACACTACCAGGACTGAGCTAGGGATTTATTAGTGTGAATCCAAAGCACTCAGTTGGGGACAATGTGAGTATTACATAGTGAAGCCTAACCAGCCTCACTGCATAATACCCCACTTCCCTACAGAAGTTTTCTTTGACACTACACCCCTCAAAACTCTACTCCACTCTACACCACTCCACTCCACTTAATGCCTCTCTACTCTACAACACTACTCCACTCTACTCTACTGTACGCCGGCACTCCACTGTACACCATTGTACTTCACAACATTCTACTCCACTCTGTGACACTCTGATTCTCCCCTCAAATTCCACAATACACCACTCCATACTACAACACTCCACTCTATGACACTCTAATCCACTATGCCACTCCACTCTACACCACACCACTCTATGCACTCCAGTGTACAACACTCTAATCTATGACACTCAAATCTCTGGCACTCCACTCTACAACCCTCCACTCTACAACACTCCACTTCTCTCTATGCCAATCCAATCCACACCATTTTACTCTACTCTGCGCACCTTTATGCCACTCCTCTCTACTACACACAACTCCTCTCTATGACACTCCACTCTATGGCACTCCATTCTGCAATACTTCACTCAATGGCACTGTACTCCAGTCTATGCTAGTCCACTCAATGACACTATGCTCTACAACACTCTACTCCACTGCTCTCCACTCAGCACAAACTACCCACTCAGCATCACTCCACTCAATGACACTCCACTCTATGATACCCGACTCCACGACACACTCCTCCACTCCACGCTACGCTACTCCACTGCACTCCACTTTACTACACTCTCCTGCACTCTATGTCACTCCACCTTATGACGCTCTGTGCAATTCCATGCCACTTCACTTTGCGACACTAGTTCACTCTATGCACTCCACTCTACAACACTCTAATCCACTGTCCACTCTATACCACTCCACAATACTCTACATCACTTCACTCAGCGCCACTCTACCCCACTCTAGGTATTAACACTCTACACTACTCCACTCTACTCCATTCTATCACACTACTCCACTCTACACCACTCCATTCTATGCCACTTCATTCTATTAAACCCTACTCCACTCTACACCACACCACTCTACGTCACTCTAAACCACTTCACCCCAATCTATGCAACTCTACTCTTTAGCACTGTACTCCCCTCTGGGCCACTTTATGCCATTCAATGCCTCCTCCAGACTATGATACTCTACACCACTGTACATCACTTCGTTCTACAACCACTCCACTTTACACCACTCCACTCTATGACACTCTATGACACTTTATGCCACTCTATGCCCCTCTACCCTACAACACTCTACACCACTCCACTCTACACCACACCACTCCACTCAGTGACACTCTACTCCACTCAACTCTACTCTATTCTAATCTACTCTGTGACACTACACTTGAGGACACTTTACACCACTCTACTCCACTCTGCCATGCTATTCTACTCCATTCTACTCCCCTCTACAACAGTCTACTCCATTCTATGACACTCTACTACACTCCACTGTTCGCCATTCTATGCCACTCCACTCCACGCTACTCCACTCTACTGTCACCACTCTTCTCCACTCTAAAACACTCTATGCCAGTCCACTCTACAACACCCTTCTCCACTCTACAACACTCCACTCTATGCCATTCCCCCAACACACTCTACACCACTCCTCTCTATGCCACTCACTCCGCAAGACTCCACTGTATGCTACTCTTCTGCACTTTACAGCACTCCACTCTGTAACACTCTTCTAAACTTTACAACACTCCACGCCACTCCATTCCGCTCTCTTCTATTGTACTAACTTTTAGCTATGCTGAACAGCAGCCACGCTGGTGTACAACATGCCTAGAAAACATTGGCAAAGTCAATAGCTCTTGCATCGGCGAGACTTATTGACTTTGCCAATGTTTATCTTGCAAATGCAATTAGAATATCCCCTTCCAGTTAGAGGCCCAGGCAAACTGGATGTGACTTGTAACCCAACACACAAGTAATTCCCATTTCCTCCACAAAAAGATTACTCCCAACCATTCTTGAAATGGAAAAATAGAAGTGCCGGTACTGTCCATTGAAAGGTTTTACGTTCTTCTTGAGAAGTGCAGGTACCCTCCCTCTCAAAATAAAAAAGTACCGGTACTCAGTAATGGCCCTCTGAATCTAGATCAGGGGACCATTGTTGGGAGGCTTAATCATTTCTAAGGTAGCCGTTGCTGAAGGATTGTTTGTTGTCTAAGCTATTCAGTTTTGACTCATGACAGTGTAAATACTTCATAAATAACTCAGCTTTGTATTTTATATCAATTGAAATTTCCAGTTTATTTTAGAAGCACAGATATGTAATCTGTTGCATGGATTATTGGGACATGAAAGTGGGTTTCAGCCTGTGGCGGCTGGCGAACTTAGAAAGTGGTAGGGAGTAATTAACTTAATTGATTTTGCTCAGTGATTTTTCTGTAATTATTGTTTAAAACTCAGTCGTAATTTGCAGCGTTAAGGAAATAATTTGAAACAATAATAATGTCAGTAATAAAACCATATTATTCAAAAGGCTGGTGTAACGAGAAAGTGCAGTGGAGAATTAAAGCGAAGAACAGAAACAGTAATGCATTTTTATTTCATGCAATTTTTTCACCTTCACTAGAGGAAGTCATAATACTGCATATAAGCCTAGGGTAAAATGGTCATCACTGAGAAGCTTTAAGCAGCTGTAACTCACATTACAAAAAATGAAAATATTTAAAATAAAATGAATTAAAAACCATGCACTTGAACACAGCATAGCATAAATACTTTGCGAAACTCTTAGCTAAGGTGAATTGCTATTACAAAGCTCGATACCTTTAAAAACCATGACATCAAAGCCAGAGACTCTTTAAAGGTTAGTTCAACTCTCGGTCACCCTGCATGCTGCTGGTGACAAGCTTTGGGGGAAGCAATGACATAGAGGAGAAGGTCTTGAAGCCAGGACAGAAGCACTCACTGTATTAGGGAATAACCACATGCAACGCGCTTCTGCCGAGATTCTACCCACTGCTGATTGGATGTTAGGAAGGGCTGGGGAGGAGTCAGTGACTCCATCTGCCCAATGGACTCCTCCCCATACTCCCACAAAGCCCAGCCAACAATGAGCAAAAAGTGAAAGGAGGGTGAAGCCCATAAATTTCCTCCAAGCCCGCACCACCCACTAATACCTTGACTGTGCTTAAATGTCCTTCCGCTATCACTGAAAGCTGTTGCACTGAGTTGGCCCTCTGCAGGGCCACAAAGAAATTGCCCCAGGGATGATCACACCACTGGCACTGACAAGAGGACACACCCCTTCATGACTCAAGCACTCTCACTTGTGCCTCAGGTATAAGTGACAACCTAGCTCAGCACATGCACAGTTACAGTAACATGGCTGCAGCTGTTCACGCTGTCACTGAGTAAGCGCAGCGGCTTCTTGTAAACCGTTGCTTAGCAGGAAGACAACAATACAAGTGATCTCTTCTGGGAACAAACAGACTAGTCCAGCACAAATCCCTTTAATCTGAGTCATGGGTGCATTCAAGCTGGCCTCAGTCGGGACCCTATAATACTCAGTTGGACAAGCCGCCTAGGTCCTGGGCCTATGTTTCCTCATAGCAAAGTGGCCTACTCACAAACTGTTTTTGTAATGCGCTTAGTAATACTTCAATAGTACTAGTCACATACTAAAACATGCTGTTCACACCCCTACATGAGGAATCTCTGTCTCCCCTATCTTTTTTATGCAGAGACCTGTGCCCCCAGTTTAGAGATTTTTGCACATCTATTCCTATGTTTTAGTAAAATGTGGGAGGGCTAGGGGAAGTATCTGGGAAATGGGGAACACTGACTATGAAATATGGAGGGTTTATGAAAAAGTAAGATGAGGTTAAGGAAGGGATTTACAGAGGAACATTTATCCATCCCAAAATAATAAACCCATTCCTTTTTACAAACTGCACTTCTAACGTTACTACAGCCAAACAGGGTCCAAAACATTAGTTAATGTAATTTGCTCCAGCTCCGATCTGGAGTAAACCCAGCACCACACACGTGCAACCACTGGAACTGCAACACCTTCCCATATATGTACTATTTTTTAAAACACTTTGATAAAGTTTTAAACATTTCTCTATACATTATCAAGGGAGAGCTCCGTCCTGGTTTCAGAGATTATCAACCTACATGTGAAAAGTTACAAATACTAACTTTAGACTCGTAAATTAGGCTCTACTCTCTTATTTCAAGGGATGGAGACATGTAAGCCTACACTTTATAGTAAATTTACACTTGCAAACGATGAACAGCCTAAAGTAGTACATTTACTTCAAAATGCAAAAGTAAACTTACACATGTAGATTTACTCAGAAAAAAGTTTCCCATTGTAAATAGCCCCCTAATAGTCTGCACTGCCATTTGGTGGGCCAGAAAGACAACACAGAGTAGGTACCACTCACAGTGGTGCTCGCAGTACAGTGTGTTGCCTGTTCATGTGAGAGCCCAGAATGTGGCACCTCAGGTGTCTGGTGCCTTGTCTGAGGAACTCCCACTCTTCATATATGTAGTGCTGCTTTGCCGTTCATTTTAGTTAAGGTGAGCGAGTTGGAGTGCCGAAGTGTGGATGTCGTATGCAAATTGCCAGCAACAGACTGCTACACAGGCGCTGTGGATGGAGAGACAACTTTCAGCCTGACAAAGCTCAGCGACAAGGCTTGCTTAAGATAAGACCTGGGCTGGCTACTGAAGCAGCAGTCAGGGAACTGAGGCTGGCAGCCACAGAGAAGCGCTGGCCCCTTTTTTCTCTGCAGTGAGCTGTTTGCCCCAAGTGTTTATAGGAATTAAGGCCCAGAATTAAGAAGCTCTACTGCCACATTAGCATCATTTTGTCCCGCTAATGTGGTGCTAGGCTTCAAAAATCGCTGCACCAGATTTACAAAGCGGCTCAATGCATGCACTGCACTACATTGTAACCACGTGCGCCACATTATGCCTGCACCAGGCATAATGTATGCAAAGGGCGCATCCCCTGTGAGGGGGGCCCAAAAAATGGCGCAAAGAAATCTAGGAGGTTTCTTTGCAACATTTTTGCAGCATTTTTAAAGCCTGCACAGATCAGATGTTAAAAGGAGACACACCATTATTTGTAATGGGCCTCAATGTGCTTTGCAGGATTAGCGTCAACATTTTTTACGCTAATCTTGCAAAGTGCCAAACTATCGTAAAAAATGTTGACACTAGTTCCGTAACTACCGCCATGGTGCACCATATCTTAAATATGGTGCACACATGGTGGCCTTAGGGGGACGCTAAGGGGCGCAAGAAAAGTGGTGCTGCATTGGATGCAGTGCCACTTTTCTTAAATATGCCACTAAGGGGCCTTTTTTACAAGCCCCTTGCACTGCCGGTGCGTCACTTTTTCCCATATAAAAAGTGGCACACCAACAGCACAAGGAGCTTGTTAATAAGCCCCTAAGTTTAAAAGAAAGAGATGCTCAACATTTATTGAAATCGCCTTTAGGTATGGAGTATATCAACGTGCATAGTGTTTGAACTTCTTGCAACCCTATTTTATCAGAGTGAATAAATTAAACCACTGTATTTCATGTCTGAATTCTTTATTGCCTCATATATTTGCTGCAGATATCTAGACATCTAAACCATGCATTCGGAAAGAGGACATTTTAACAACAAGTACAGCCATCGTTTTAAACTACTATCCACTGTCTAAGACTTTTAATTTGTCTCTCTACTGCCACAAATCCCAATGTTTTTTAAACTGCTGTCCATTGCCCAAACTTTTGATTTAGCTCCCTGCAGCCCTGGTTTTGAAGTATTTTTAAGTACTGTTCACCTTACAAGTGTGTAGGTTAGGTCTCTGCCTCCTTATATGCAGGCTTTCTGTGCCTACCTCCCTTTTCCAGCCCCTCCCAGCATAGCACCCACCAATCATGGAGCTCCCTGTGCCCTCAGCAGGCCGCAAGATGCTGCTGTCCTGGCCCCGGTGGTCTGGCAGTGGGTGAACGAGGATGGCCGATAGAGCCTCCACACCCTGTCTGTCAGCCAGCATATCAGTGATCCAGGCAAGCCCTTGTGGTCAGAGCGTTGCCCTGAGGCAAGCTGACCCATGGCTAGCTCGCCTCTCCACGGGCTGGGGACCGTGCCTAGGCCTGGGTTCCTACAGCATGAAGTCTGTGGTGTCTTTCCCATGCCATGCCAGTGACACCCCATCCCCTCCCGCATTACCTGACAGAAATTGACCTGAGACAGATAGGTTTGCATTTTGAGAATACAACTCTCAGGCTGTATTTACTACAAATTAGGTCATATTAGTTTAACACACTTTTGAATCAATTCAACATTAAGAAAAAATTACAAAGTTTTTTGTAAAATTAGACTAGACATAACTCAACTAACATAAATCAACTAAAATCAGATCAGAGGTTAAGATTGGCCACCCCCTGGTGCTTAGCGCACTGAAAGACTAGTGAGCCCGAGTGCTAGTCACTGGGCTCTCCCATCAATTTGCATGGACACTGAACAAGGCGAAATTCTCCAGCCCCCCACTGAGAGGGAGGACCCACTGGCCAGCAAGCCAGCTGAGCGTGAAATCAGCCATGCCAGAGAAACCCCCTGGCACTCTTTGGGAGATGGGCCTGGGCAACTGGGCCTGATTCTGGTCCCCAATTGTAAGGTCCCACTCCCCACTATGTCAGGGCAGTGTCCTAACGTACCCATAGAGCCAAGGACAATCGCTGTACCGGGTGTCCCGGGTCCTGCCTTAAACTCTGTAGTACTTCTGCCCATAGTTGAAAAACAAATGCCTCAGGAATTTGCCTGCCTTCTTGTCCCCTGCTGTCAAGGTGTCTACCAGATATGTGGCCAAACCCGACCCCTTCCCTGCCACAGACTCGGTTGGTTAACTGACTGACCCGGTCTCCCTCACCGCTGGACTGAACCGGGATTAGGACAAGATGTGAATTACAAAGGCCAAGAAGGTTTAGATGAAGAATTCATTGTCCAGAGCGGAAAGATGAACTCCATCTTTGTGAAAAAATACTTCCCCCCAAGACATCCAGGAATAGTCTTCAATTTTGCTGTGTTGTGAAGCCTCCGCAACCTACTATTGAGGCGCCTTACTGACTCATACAGACTCTTGGAAGGCACACCTATACCCCACACCCTACGTGGGATAATGTGGGACCAAGCAATGACAGTCTCTGGAAATCTCCCAGCTATCCACGAGATTTCCACCATCAATTTCTCAAAAATACTGCGCCTCCCAAACAATATGAGGTCGTTACCTCCTATGTGCAGAATGATGAGTGACTGTGGCTGTAGCCTCCACCCATCCATCCCTTCCACTAGCTGGCGCAATCCATCCAACAGGAAACCCCCATTGCCGACCCAAAAGACTTGCAGTCCGGCCCCAGCTACTTGGTGTAAGAAACAGCTCTGCTTAAATGCTGCTGCGGCCCACCGAACAGTTAGACCACCCCCTCCAGATTCTCTTAACCGTTTCTGCATCAAGACCGTCCTCAACTGCCCACGTCGTTGCACCTATCCTAAATGAATGGGAGCCATAACTGTTGGGATCCACCCCAACCGCCTGCACTGCTATGCGCATGACGAAAGTGAACTGATATCTTGTGAGAGGCAGACCAAAGTCATGGACCAACAATGAAGTGGACAACGTACATGCCCGAAAACATAGGAAGGATTCAACTGTAGTTACCGGGCATCCGCTGGTGCAGGATCACTTGGTCCCCCTTCCCCAATTGATCAGTTTTTGAGTGAAGAAGGGTGATGAATAGGTCACCCCCAAACCAGGATAATTGGTTTAGTAACAAACCCCCATGAATGTCTCATTTAGACCGGGCTACTAGCTCCAAAACCCGGAATGCCCCGTAGAAGGCAAAGGGAAAAGGCTGCTGAAAACATGGCTGCTTCATAGGGTGTCCTGCAGACCGTCAAGAGAGCCCCCAGTATGCTGCTCAGCTTGGAAATGTCTATAGGGAGCCTCCCATCAACAGAGGCCCCCTCCAATCTTTCCCAAACCGCGAGAGCATTCTTGACCAGAAAGGAGCGTGGATGGTCTTGGCACCCAATATAGGGCCAAAACCTACGCTCCCAGCCACGTTGGTATAGAGGCCAAATTCTTGGCTGGACCGCATAGGCGCTGGCCAGAACATGCATCCATTGAACTGTTCTAGGAATGCCAACCAGATACTTATGTCTTGCTTCTGATCTGCGGAAAGGCGGGGTCTATGATGATTAGGCCTTAGACCTGACATGGCCTGCGCGATGGAACATGAAAAGGGGCGGCCCATGGGAATAATGCGCAATGCAAAATTAAGCTGGCCCACCAATACCTGCTACTGTTGCAAGTTCACGTTCTGTCCCTGGAGGCAAGATTGCAGGAAAGTCCAGAACGCCTGGACCTTTTCCAGTGGTAACCTGCATTCACCCTTTAATGAGTCAATTTCAATACCTAGAAATACCAGAGTCATAGTTGGACCAGCTGTCTTCTTATGAGCTAGAGGCACCCCGAATTCCTCCATCAGCCTGACAAAAGTGTGCAAAGAGTGGGAACATCTTTCTGAATTTTTTGGGCCCAAGAACAAAAAATCATCCAGATTGTAAATTACCCCATCTGATCCGGAGACCTGGGTAAAAATCCTTTCTAAAAAGGTGCGAAAGGTCTCAAAGTATGCACAAGACACTGAACAACCCATAGGCATGCCTTTGTCATAGTAAAACTCTCCCTCAAATTGAAAACCAAGAAAATGGAAATCATCTGAGTGGACAGGCAGGAGGCGAAAGGCTGACTCAATATCCACTTCTGCCATAAGGGCCCCGAGCCCAATTGCCTCAATTCCTGAAAAGCCCGATCAAGCGATGCATACCTTACTGAGCAAAGCAATGGGTCAATGGAATCCTTCACAGACATACCTTGAGAGCTGATAAGTTATGTATGAGTCTAAATTCACCCAACTCTTTTTTGGGGACTAACCCAAGAGGAGAGCCCACGAAATCCTGAAATGGAGGGTCTAAAAAAGGACCTGTCATCCTCCCCAGACGGATTTCCTTTTCAATCTTCCTGCGCAACACCCCAATATTTAGATTCAATGATTGCTGGTTCCTAGAGTATCCAGGGCCCTGGACCCCCTGGGCCGGGATTCGAAAACCAAAACCACAATAAAGCTGATGAGCCTTGTCATATCTTGGGTAAACATTCAACCAGTGGTTCAAAGCCAATAAGGAAATTGGAGATGGAAGTCAACCCTAATTTTTGAACCCCACATCACTTTTGACTACCTTTCTCTTTGGACTTTTTGAAGCACTTAAACACAAAAGGAAAAACAGTGTTTGAACTTGAAGGATCCCTGAGGTCTGGTGCATGCCTTCTTATTAAAGGTGCAGCTAGCCCCTCTCTGGTCACCCCCCCGGCCACTGAAGGAAAGGAGGACTGGCTATTACCATCAATTTTCTTGAGCCTCATACACCGTAACCATGCATTCACATCTGTCTGGTCCCAAAACATTACCGGGTTGGTGGCTTTATTTAACCGAAAGGCCTTTTCGTAATCGTTCCAACAAGTACCCCCAAATTCTTCGTAAGCCCCAACAATTTTGCTCATGTAAAAGGCCATTTGAGAATTTAACTCTGGTGACTTATCTAACAAACCAATTGATAGATAGCGAACCCTTTTATCCAATTTATAAGAGTTTCTTAAACCTTAAGTTTTTTGTCCTTGTGTGAACATTCCCTATGAGATTTCTCCTCATCCGAATCTGATTTCACAACAGTCAGTTTGAACAGATCCACATGTATTCCCCCTTCTTGAGCTTGTCTTTCGCCTCCACTGACAAATGTGTCCCCAAAAGATCCTGATGGGAGAGCACTAAATCATGCTCATTTTTGTGTTGGGGAGTTGATTCCTCACATTTGCTTCCCCCGCTTCTGCAACAGTTAGATGGATGGTAGGAGCGGTAGTTCTGGAAGAAATGCTGGGCGCCTGTGGCTCTGAGACTAAGGGGGGCTGAGAGAAATTACTTGACACTACTGTGGCACTAAGGGGATTCTCAAATGGCCCAATAGATGCTATCCCCCCTGCATTGGACCCCTTCGATTGGGTGCCATCAAATGCTACCTGAGGTGATGTTAAGCCTCCCAGTTTGACAACCAGGGCAAGGCTTTTGCTAAGCTAGAGGTCAGGTCATCCCCAGCATTGGAAGTGGTGCTCCTTAATTTGTCCCAACCTACAGTGATTGTGTCTGGGGCTGCGGGCTAGCCTGAAGCCATCTCTGAGGCTTCCGCTAAATTAGTGCTGTTTTTTTTGCCAGTTTACCTCTGCCTCCATTAGCCGTACCCTTCCTGGTGCATTTTGGGAGAGGAGGAAATGCCGCCATAGGTGGCATGCCAGATCTCCTGAGGGATCCTCCAGGGAAACGGAGAGGGGGTTGCATTTGCGGTCAGCAGGGGCACAGCACTATCCACGACAAGGTGAATATTCTGCGTTGGAGGACGGGTTTAAATGCCTCTACCCCACTGCCCCCCTAAGCCAATAGGCGCTAAGCGCGGTAAGCACTAGCACGTGGAAGTTAAAAATCAAGCACCAACGACAAGAGGCCGATGGCCCTAGGCCCCCTCCCGCCGTCCAGGCATCTCCCCCACCTTTAGCCGGGGCCAGCCATTGTAGCTTGCCCCTGTATTTCAGGACCTGCACCGGCTACAGCAGGCAGAACACACGTGAGTCGGGAAGGCCATTCTGTTATAAGAAGAAGACGGTAATTAGAGTTTGTTTAATGAAACTGTTATCACTGTATATCTGTTAAGTATGCTGGTGGCCAGGAAGAGGTTGAGAAGGATGGAGAGAAGGTAGGTTTGTGTGTTTGACAACTTTTTATACAGTGCATACCTCATTTCTAAACACTGCAATCCCATAAGCAGGCTCCACAATTACTGCTCTAGTCACATTATTGCGACTCCAGGCCGGCCCTCTAATGACGTCATTGTCCCTGCACATGCCCCCCTTTCCATCACCTCCTTGGTCCTGCCTCCCACACATTCTGGGCACTTGAGTATCTCCAGGCTTTCATTTGTGTGACTTGTGTATGCATCCCACCTTTTTGTACACCATGTTTCTAAATTCTTCTCCCCCCCTTTGGGGCTTCTTGTTACTGGTTCCATGTACAACACTGACTGACACTTCTAGTGTCTTTTTCTACCACTGCTTAATTTCATGATGGACATGTTATCAGTCTCAGGAGGATGCAAGCTCTTAAAATTGCTGGGAGATTAGCAAGTAAATGTCAAATGATAAACAACTGTTGCATGAATATAAATGTCTGCCCAATACTACTGCATAACCGAGAGGTTGTGGAACCTGTTTGGTTCTTTTCAAGTGCCTTTCTTCAAATCCCTTAGCTGATCACCTGCTTTTGCTGAAGCTGTGGTCTAGCAGTAGCCTTCCAGAGGATAGAATGATTTCCTGATTCTAGTGCTTATCAAAAGTAATATAACCTTGTTTAATATGCATATGATGTTGTTTTGTGCTACAGTTTTGTGCTACATATTATCTCAAAAAAGCCTTCTCTGTATTGTCACAAAAATTGATCATGATACAAATTCCTTATATTGCCTTTTTCTTTTCTTTCAAATGGCCCTCTTCACACTTTCCATCCTCTGCACGCACCCCCCTCTGAGCACTGCCACCTGCATATGTTCCTTAATCGCTATTATGGTATTTCTGCAAATTGCCCTCATGTCATTTCAAAGATCATAACCTATCCTTTAAAAGTCATACCCTGCAACCTAACAATAACTAATCTCCTGTTTTTCATATGCTTATACTACCACCATATTTGTGAATTCGCACATCCTCTCTCCCACTAAAGATCACACCTAAATCTTATTAATTAAATCTACTGCATAGAAACTGGAGTCAATGCATGGAATAGTTTCCATAGTAGTACAAGACTAATCCCAATACCCAAAAGCAAGTGCGGCCTGATGTAAAACACTTTAATGCCTCACCAAGGGTAGCATCTGCTGTATAAATGCAACTGAAATACACTCCTGACTCGCACTGATACTAATACCATAACAATAATTGGCCAGGCAGCTAATTGTAGTTCACACAGGCTGCATAATAATTCCCTTATACTGCTTGACACTTTTACACTCATTTAAAACAAAACATCAGTGGACCAAGTTCATTGCCCAGTAATTTACCAGTCCACACCCATAAACCATCCATCACCAGCTGAACAGACATGGAATAACTAAAGAGATCTGCTGCAAGGATCTGGCCAATGGAGGATTTAATTTAGTCCACCACTGCAGATCCTATATGCTATGACAACTTCTTTGCATCTCACAATGAGAATCAAATATGGGATGATATTAACAGTTTGCCCCTGCTGAACACTCCACACACCATTTCTCCATTCAGCCCATGCCTGTTCAGGACCATCAACTTTAAACAAAATATCTTAGAATAGGCAATCCAGTGAAGTAACCAGCTAAGTGGATAATGATCATTAAAACAATTCCATAAAGAGACTTGCAGAGCTGCTCAAAGCTGACACCTTAACAAAAACCATAAACTGACCTGCCTCTCAGTCACACCTCTTCATCCATCTCTCTGCTAAGCTACGCATTCCATACATGCTAAGTGCACATCAGTAGGGTGGCCAACACACATGACAGGGAGGCACTTCCCACATAGGATCTAATTAAAGACAACACAATTCCAATACACCCAACACATTGCAGCATGCTGCGCATGTAGGCATTGCTTCAGGGTCCCACGAGTGGTAGTAACCACTATATAAATGCAGCCATACCCCTGTATATAAAAAGAAGGTGTGAAGATTATTATAATGTCTAGTCAATAATGCGAGGATAGCTTGAGCCATTTAGACACCCTACACTAGAGCCCAGAAATCGTTACAAGTATGACGAAGAAGCGAAATCCAGATACTCTCTGTCTCATGTATATAGACCGCAACTTCAAAACTGTTCCCCAGAGATTAATTCCAGCCACCTGCATATAGCAGAGTGTGTTTGACACAGTGTTTAGAATCTATCTTTAAACATGACAAAGGATGCTTTCAAGCACAATATAGGATTGAACTTCTAAATTAACCTTGCATTAAATAATGCCTACCAGACAGCCCGAGCTATCTGGTTGTGAAAGGCATATTGTGGGCTAACCATCAACAGAGAGGGCTTGCAGCATGCCCAATGCTTACCATTGCTTTACTGTAACTCGTATTCGCTTGATTGGATGGCTTTCCTTGTTTCAAAGTGTTCATCTTGTGTTTGCCCAGACCCAGGAGCATAGCCTCTTTACCGTCTTTTTGACTGGCTTGCTTCTATGCTTCCTTTGCTCTCAAAGAGTGCATGTGTTGGTTAGTTACCTCACTTGCGTGCTTTTCTGCTCTCTACATGTTGCTCTCTCGCCCACGTGCTTCTCTACCCCGACCAGCACTTGTGTTGCACACTCTCACCTGTGTCCTCCCCTCTACACTCATTGATCTTTTTCGCCTGTGTTCTTTCCCTCGTGTTGCATCCTCCACCCGAAGTGTTTCTTCACACCCCATCTTCAGTTTTGCTTTACACCCTATCCGCCGTGTTGCTTCACGTGTCCCTCCTCCCCATCCCGCTAACTTGTTTACATTTTTTTTTCTAAAAAAAGCACTTTTTAAATTTGTATTTATTTACAGACCAATCTCAGTTCGGAAAATTAAAAAACAAACTCCAAGTCCTGTTGTGGGCACATACACGCGTATGGAATGCATTTGCATACCTACAAAATTACGAGGCAACATTATCATTTTCTAAAGCATTTTTATAGCTTTCTGCACAGCAGCCGCAATGCTGCACAGCATGGTTAAAAAACATAGACTAAGCCAATAAGTCGTGCAGGCGAGACCTATTGTCTTTTTGCCAATGCATATTTATATAAATAAGTCCCGAGCTGTCACTGACCGTGTCACGTGTTGCAATTTTCACTTTTAATGTAATTACACGTTAAAAACGGTCACTTTGCTGTGTAAGCTTGGGTGCTTTTGAGAAGCTGGAAAGCATTTTAATTGTGGCATTCGTTGCTGCCCAGTCACTGCGGCTCTTTTAGTAGACAGTGGTGGTGGCTCGGCTGGTGATTCACAGCTCCCCGAGGGTTGCAGGCCACGCACCAAAGATTGCAGTGATTTGTGATTCGAGTCTTGAACAGCAGACGACATGAAGCTTAGGGGAGTATTAGAGGGGAGCAGTGCTGCCTGGAGAAGTCTTTCTAAAACATGATTTTAAGGGTAGTAAGTAATTCATACTAGTAATTATTCACAATTCTCCACATTAACACGAAGAAGGTGTTTTAAGTGAGCGGCCTTCTAGTTATTAGATTTTATTAGACTAGAAATTAATAAAAAAACAACAGCTTTTGCCCAACTACAAAATGGTTACTTTGATTAACTCTTTGCATTGGTCACTCCAGTGCCCGCTCTGCACGGGGTCACTTAGTCATTACGTTTTTCCAGCGACATGGATGCACGGAGGTCTCTCCTCCTGCCAGGAAGGACGTCTGGCCGCATTGCCGCCTCCTAGGCCTGTCTAATAGTTGGAAGCATGCAGACTCCCAGAGGCGATCCAGTTCACAGCGTGCTCTTTAGAAGCAGCATAGTTGATAGAGCATTCATTTGTTGCGCCGGCTGAAAGTCATGGGTAGATTTTATCCAGTCCCAGTTATTCGTGTTTTGCTAAATCTGCTTAGTCCCTGTCGATGCTGTAAATCCGAGTGGCGCGCCTGCTTCCTGAATTACTGCTGGGAAAGGTGCCACCTTTACTGCAACATTCAAGGAGTGGTAAATTACTCCTAGCAATGATGCGTTTACGGAATCCACCTGGAATCTGCTGGATTTATTTTCCACCTATTTTTTAATCAGGCCCTAAGAAAGCTGGGAGTGGTAGCTTCGCCTTTAACCAAGTATGACTAACTTGGATTAATTGGTTGTTTGATTCCATATCACAGAATTGTAGGAGCGTATTTAAAATCCAGAATGGATTACACCACGCATTCAATTGGACTACTGCCACCCCCCCCTCAGATGTTAATCATGTATTTCATCATTATTGTGCTCTGGTGTATCCATGTGTTAACATCTAGAATTGTACAGAACTTCCAAATAAATAAATGCAAGTGCATATATATATATATATATGTAGCTGCTAAATGAAAAAAAACCACTATCCGTAAGTGATCAGCATGACATGGAGCCAGCTGACAGTTATGTCTTTCTGTGCATATCCAGCATGAAGATGTTGACTTGGCCCCAAATGCTCTGTAAGAGGACGTTTACTAATTTATAGTGCAATGCAGAAGAGCAGCCAAAGTTGCTGTGCTGCGTTGCGCTAGGAGGAGAGCAGGGCAGCACCATAGTGTTAGAAATTGGGTTTTTGGTTGGCAGTCAGGTTACCCTCTGTCCAAGCAAGAACCCTCACTCTAGTCAGGGTAAGTCACACACAATCCAAATTATCCTGTGCCCATCCTCTGGTAGCTTGGCACTGAGCAGTCAGGCTTAACTTAGAAGGCAATGTGTAAAGCATTTGTGCAATAAATCATACCATAACACAATATAGCACCACAAAAATACACCACACAGTGTTTAGAAAAATATATAATATTTATCTGGGTATTTGCAGGTCAAAACGATCAAAGATGCAATATGAATTTGTAAAGATATCACTAAAAAGTAATATGAAGTGTATTAAGTCTTTAAAAAGTAAACAAAGTCTCTTTCAAGCACAAAGTACCTGGTTTGGAGTGGAAAATCTCCGCAGAGGGCCGCAGAAGAGGAGATGCGTGGAAAAATGGTGTGTGCGTCGGTTACGCCCCTTCACACATGGACTTGCGTCGTTATTTTTCACGTGGGGAGACGTGCGCTGTTCTACGGGAGGAAAAATGGTGTGTGCGTCGGTTTCGCCCCTTCACACACGGACTTGCGTTGTTATTTTTCACTCTGGGAAGACGTGCGTCGTTTTCCAGCACGCGGACCGTCTCCTTCTATGGATCACGGGATTACCAGATGTCCCAGGGTCTGTGCGCGGATTCCTCGGCTTGTTATTCGGCTGCGTGTCGTTCCGGTAGGCTGTGCGTGGAATTTTCTTTCTCATGCCAGGCGTCGCAACGATTTCCTCTCTGGAAGTCGGGCGGCGTTGTCCATGCGAGGATGTGTGTCGAAGTTCCGGTCGCACCGCAGGCGTCCCGTCGAGCGGCGTCTTTCTGGATCGGCGTGCAGTGAATTTTTCACCGCGGAACAAGCTGTGGGTCGAAATGTTCGGCGCACGAGGAGTCCAAATGAAAAAAAGAGAAGTCTTTTTGGTCCTGAGACTTCAGGGAACAGGAGGCAAGCTCTATCCAAGCCCTTGTAGAGCACTTTTACAGCCAGACAAGAGTTCAGCAAGACAGCAGGCCAACAGCAAGGTAGTAGTCCTTTGTAGAAAGCAGACAGGTGAGTCCTTTGAGCAGCCAGGCAGTTCTTCTTGGCAGGATGTAGGTTCTGGTTCAGGTTTCTTCTCCAGCAAGTGTCTGATGTGGTAGGGCAGAGGCCCTGTTTTATACCCAAATGTGCCTTTGAAGTGGGGGAGACTTCAAAGAGTGGCTTAGAAGTGCACCAGGTCCCCTTTCAGTTCAATCCTGTCTGCCAGGGTCCCAGTAGGGGGTGTGGCAGTCCTTTGTGTCAGAGCAGGCCCTCCACCCTCCCAGCCCAGGAAGACCCATTCAAAATGCAGATGTATGCAAGTGAGGCCATTCTGGCCATACTAAATATGACCTTCCTACTCCATTCAGATCAGCAGCTGCCACTTCAACAATGTATGAGGGCAGCCCCAATGTTAGCCTATGAAGGGAGCAGGCCTCACAGTAGTGTAAAAACGAATTTAGGAGTTTTACACTACCAGGACATGTAAACTACTCAGGTACATGTCCTGCCTTTTACCCACATGGCACCCTGCTCTAGGGGTTACCTAGAGCACACATTAGAGGTGACTTATGTGTAGAAAATGGGGAGCTTTAGGCTTGGCAAGTACTTTTAAATGCCAAGTCGAAGTGGCAGTGAAACTGCACACACAGGCCTTGCAATGGCAGGCCTGGGACAAGGTAAAGGGGCTACTTGAGTGGGTGGCACAACCAGTGCTGCAAGCCCACTAGTAGCATTTAATCTACAGGCCCTAGGCACCTACAGTGCACATTACTAGGGACTTATACGTATATTAAATAGCCAATCATGGATAAACCAATCAACAGTGCAATTTACACAGACAGCATATGCACTTTAGCACTGGTTGGCAGTGGTAAAGTGCCCAGAGTTCAAAAGCCAACAACAACAGGTCAGAAAAAATAGGAGGAAGGAGGCAAAACATTTGGGGATGACCCTGTCAAAAAGCCAGGTCCAACATGACCCCCCACCAGCCTAAAGCCAGGGGAGAACAATCACTATCCTGATGTACTTCCCTGTTTGAGGCGATAGAACAAGGACCCAGGCCCACAACAGCAGGGGCATGCTCCAGTTTTTCACCTTCCTGACTCCAATTGGATCCCTCTGTCCATACTCTCAGGGCCCACTAAGCCAACCCATGGGGAACCTTTCTCCTTACCTACGGATACCATCTGTGCAGCACCTAACCTTACTTTGCTCACAGACGTATCCCAGGAGCAGGATAGTACCACCAGGACCAACACAGTGGTGTTGGCCACTCTACCCCCGGGGGGTGACACATGTCCCCTCCCCAGGGATAACTCTGTCCACCCGGACAGCAAGCCACAGTGGTTATTGACAGCTGTCAGGGATGAGAGCCAGGCCCCAGGCCTCTCAAAGCTCTCCAACCACTGTGGCTGTGGAGAGTGGGGGGTGGTAGCCCCGGGTGCTGGGCACCCTTTAACCACTCTCCCTTCCACCAGGTTAGGGATGACAGCCTGAACCTGGTCCTCCCCTCTGGGGCTCTGTACCCTCCCTCCTGGATCGGTACCCCCAGAGTCCAGCATGGTCAGGGTTCTTATAGAAGCCACCCTGCACCATTCCTCCAACAGTGCAGGGCTGTTAACCTGCACTGGCCCTCCAACCTGGGGTCTGTACCTTCAGGTTTGACTAGGGCCCGGGGTTAGGCTTCCCTCCCCCTGCCCTCCCTTCTGGGGTCCAGCACTCTCCAACTAGGAGTTGTCTCCTCAGAAGACAACATGGTAGGGGCACTGTTATCAGTAGCCCCTCCCTCCAGGTCTGGGGGGACACCCTGACCCTGGTCTTCCAGCCCAGAGTCTGTCCCCTCAGACTTGATAACTGCCTGGCAAACCAGGACTTTCTGGGGGGCACACCTACCCCCCACCAGGTCAGAGTTTAACCTCTGAACCTGGCCATCCAACCCAGAGTCACCACCTTGAGGTTGAACAATTGCCTGGCACACCAGTACTTCTTGGGGGGCACACTGACCCCCCACCAGGCCAGAGTTTAACCCCTGAACCTGGTCATCCAACCCAGAGTCACCACCCTGAGGTTGAACAATTGCCTGGCATGCCAGGGCTTCCTGGGGGGCACACTGACCCCCCACCAGGCCAGAGTTTAACCCCTGAACCTGGTCATCCAACCTAGAGTCACCACCCTGAGGTTGAACAATTGCCTGGCACGCCAGGACTTCCTGGGAGGCACGCTCACCCCCCACAAGGGACACACCGTCCCCAAGGGCTACACAAGAGTCTGGTTGGCGCAGGTCTCCTGACCTCTGCCCATCTAGCAGAGTCTGGATCTCCTCCAAATCAGAAACGGTTTCACCTGGGTCATTCCTGGGGGGCTCTGCTCTCAGAGCTGACCCAGGACCTCCACTGGGATCCGCAACCCCCTCTCAACCCTCTGTCTGGACTTCTGCACCCCCTCACTAGGAGTGGTGCTGCCAGACACCAGAACTGGTGGGATGCTGGCTACAGTCACCCCCCCAAGTTCTTCTGACACTGCGGGGCCTCCCTCAACAGGTGGCCGTACGGTACAGGCTAGGCTACCCTCCTGGCGTTCCCTCATGGAACCTTCTAGGACCTGGGACATACCTGGGACACTACCATCCTCTCCCACCTCACTTGGTTGGGAAACACCTGACCACTCCCTTCAGGAGCACCCCCAAATGCCACTTCAGACTCTCTAGTATTCACCCAGAAGTCTGCCTCCATTGTAAGCTCCCTGGGGTCAGAGAACTCACACTCCACCTGGTGTTGGCGTAGCTCTGGAAAATAAGGACCAGACATATGCTCTCCAGCAATTACATCATTCTGCCCTTCACATGTATTAACCACAGTACCCTTCACCCAACCATCCAGTGACTCAGCCTTGAAAAAGCACTCTACATCACCCTCCTGAGACTGGTGAGACAGTATCTGACTGTCCCTGACACTCAACCCATACTCTTCTGGGATGTCTCCACACTCTATATCCATGATGTCCACCAGGGGGGAACCCTTTTCCCTGTCACTCTCTTCTAGAGCCAGTAAAGTGTCCCTCCACCAGTAGGAATATGACTCCCTGTGCCAGTTCCCCAATCCTTCTCAGGGACCCTGTGCATAACAGGAACTACCTCATACTCTTGAACCGCCTGGGGTGTGTCAACTCCCTTCTTCAAGTTGGGCACCACATCTCTGGGCTGGTGCCCTTCTTCAGCAGTACAGGATGCAAGATTTTTGCTGCCACCATCTGAACTGGACTCAGCCCTTCTGGCCTCCAGTTTCAGCTCTTCACAGCTCAGCTCCTGAGCTGTAATCCTTTCTTTTTCCAGGGCTAAGGCTCTTGCTGCCTCAGCCCCTTCAATAAAGTCATCTAGCTCCTCTAGCGACCACTCTGCCTCTAGGAGCCATTGATCTCTCACTGGTTCTCTTTCCTCACATGAGTAGTTCTCCTCCTCATCTGAGCAGTCCTCCTCCTCATCTGAGGAGTCCTCAGTCATTTGTTTTTTTGCTGCCTGTTCCTCTGCCCATCTTTCTTCCCCCCAGATTATGTAGATATCTAGCAGTTCCATCTTAGTGGATCTCCTTGACATAGGAAGTCCCCATTTTCTGCAAAGCCTCCTTAGGTCAGCCTTAGTGAGGGATTCAGTAGGCACAACGTATGACACATGGTAGATACCCATTCCCAATCTGATAAAGTATCACAGACAAAACCAAAATCTAAAGTCCAAAATATCAATAATATATCCAGGAGGACATCAGAGAACCAAAAGCAAAAAAAGATGAACAATCAAGTTGACCTTCAACTGTGGGTAGGTAGTGAAATACTTAGCTACTGTATGTCACTGCACAAATTCAAGTCCTATCCTCACCGCTTATCACCAATGTTAGAAATGGGTTTTTTGGTTGGCAGTCAGGTTACCCTCTGTCCAAGCAAGAACCCTCACTCTAATCAGGGTAAGTCACACACAATCCAAATTATCCTGTGCACACCCTCTGGTAGCTTGGCACTGAGCAGTCAGGCTTAACTTAGAAGGCAATGTGTAAAGCATGTGTGCAATAAATCATACAATAACACAATATAGCACCACAAAAATACACTACACAGTGTTTAGAAAAATATATCATATTTATCTGGGTATTTGCAGGTCAAAACGATCAAAGATGCAATATGAATTTGTAAAGATATCACTAAAAAGTGATATGAAGTGTCTTAAGTCTTTAAAAAGTAAACAAAGTCTCTTTCAAGCACAAAGTACCTGGTTTGGAGTGGAAAATCTCCGCAGAGGGCCGCAGAAGAGGAGATGTGTGAAAAAATGGTGTGTGCGTCGGTTACGCCCCTTCATACACGGACTTGCGTGGTTATTTTTTACGCGGGGAGACGTGTGTCGTTCTACGGGAGGAAAAATGGTGTGTGCGTTGGTTTCGCCCCTTCACACACGGACTTGCGTCGTTATTTTTCACTTCGGGAAGACGTGCGTCGTTTTCCGGCACGCGGACCGTCTCCTTCTATGGATCGCAGGATTACCAGATGGCCCAGGGTCTGTGCGTGGATTCCTCGGCTTGTTATCCTGCTGCGTGTCGTTCCGGGAGGCTGCGCGTGGAATTTTCTTTCTCACGGCAGGCGTTGTGTCGATTTCCTCTCTGGAAGTCGGGCAGCGTTGTCCATGCGAGGCCGTGCGCCGAAGTTCCAGTCGCACCGCCGGGGTCGCGTCGAGCAGCGTCTTTCTGGATCGGCGTGCAGTGAATTTTTCACTGCGGAACAAGCTGTGCGCCAAAAGGTTCGGCGCACGAGGAGTCCAAATGAAAAAGGGAAATCTTTTTGGTCCTGAGACTTCAGGGAACAGTAGGCAAGCTATATCCAAGCCCTTGGAGAGCACTTTTACAGCCAGACAAGAGTTCAGCAAGGCAGCAGGCCAACAGCAAGACAGCAGTCCTTTGTAGAAAGCAGACAGGTGAGTCCTTTGAGCAGCCAGGCAGTTCTTCTTGGCAGGATGTAGGTTCTGGTTCAGGTTTCTTCTCCAGCAAGTGTCTGATGTGGTAGGGCAGAGGCCCTGTTTTATAACCAAATGTGCCTTTGAAGTGGGGAAGACTTCAAAGAGTGGCTTAGAAGTGCACCAGGTCCCCTTTCAGTTCAATCCTGTCTGCCAGGGTCCCAGGAGGGGGTGTGGCAGTCCTTTGTCTCAGAGCAGGCCCTACACCCTTCCAGCCCAGGAAGACCCATTCTAAATGCAGATGTATGCAAGTGAGGCTAAGTACCCTGTGTTTGGGGTGTGTCTGAGTGAATGCACAAGGAGCTGTCAACTAAACCTAGCCAGACGTGGATTGTAAGGCACAGAAAGATTTAAGTGCAGAGAAATGCTCACTTTCTAAAAGTGCCATTTCTAGAATAGTAATACTAAATCCAACTTCACCAGTCAGCAGGATTCTGTATTACCATTCTGGCCATACTAAATATGACCTTCCTACTCCCTTCAGATCAGCAGCTGCCACTTCAACAATGTATGAGGGCAGCCCCAATGTTAACCTATGAAGGGAGCAGGCCTCACAGTAGTGTAAAAACGAATTTAGGAGTTTTACACTACCAGGACATGTAAACTACTCAGGTACATGTCCTGCCTTTTACCCACATGGCACCCTGCTCTAGGGGTTACCTAGAGCACACATTAGAGGTGACTTATGTGTAGAAAAGGGGGAGCTTTAGGCTTGGCAAGTACTTTTAAATGCCAAGTTGAAGTGGCAGTGAAACTGCACACACAGGCCTTGCAATGGCAGGCCTGAGACAAGGTGAAGTGGCTACTTAAGTGGGTGGCACAACCAGTGCTGCAGGCCCACTAGTAGCATTTAATCTACAGGCCCTAGGCACACACAGTGCACATTACTAGGGACTTATAAGTATATTAAATAGCCAATCATGGATAAACCAATCAACAGTACAATTTACACAGAGAGCATATGCACTTTAGCACTGGTTAGCAGTGGTAAAATGACCAGAGTTCAAAAGCCAACAACAGGTCAGAAACAATAGGAGGAAGGAGGCAAAACGTTTGGGGATGACCCTGTCAAAAAGCCAGGTCCAACACATAGTAAATAAGGTGTGGTGCTGCTGTTCACTTACCCAGTGCTGGCAATCTTTCAGGCTGCCCAGCAACAGACACACACACACACACACCTCTTTGTACAATAGTGCCTAGGTGTTTGCATGAGGTCTAGCAAAGGATTGGAATTGGAAGGCTTCCCTTCTATTACAAAATATAATGCTTCAACATACTTTAGTACTTTCCCCACATTGTGTGTTTGCTGTACAATGCAGTGCACATGCAATATGTGAAAAGTCAGAAGCAATAATACAATTTCTCCTTGTTAGAGAGGAGGTATTATCAATGGGCACAAAACCCTGTCTACTATAGTTAGTAGACAGGGCTTTCTGTAAAAAAACATGGGTGGTAGAGTATGAATACCCATGCACCACCTCTAGGGTGCCCCTCAATGCAATGCACTAATGTATTTTTTGCTGTCTCATTGTGTCCATTAATGTATCAATAAAACATGCTCAGGAGGTAAAATGTCAATAGTGCAAAGATGCCAAAATGAAATGTAACTCCCAAACTTGTGCAGGTCTCTGTACATTGAAATATTGGAGACAATCTCATCTGAAGATCATATTCAGATGTTTTCATTCAAAATAAAACTCCTTTGTAAAATATGGATGCAGAGCAGTGGAATAGTTAACCTTCAACTAATTCATTTGAGAAGATTTACTCTCCAAGTATCTACATTGTACAACCATTAAAAAATATTTTTTCGCCAAGTTGCTTAAAGCAGTATGGTACTGAAATATTGAGTTTTAAAAGTCGACCTGCACATACATCAATTCGACAAGACTGATTTGCACCATATCGTCAAGGTATGTAGGTGTGCAATCAGAAAAGGGAAATGCAATAACTCTGTACCACGAGTGCCCCAAGATGTGCATCGCCCCTTGAGCTCCACTGGACCTGTTTATTGATGAGTTTGGTTAAGGATGATTGGGGTTAATGCCCAAACCTTCTGCAAAGACACTGAACAGTCTTCACGCCAGGAGGCCTATGGCCACTGTGGCTTGTCTTGATGAGTTTCTGGGCGGTAACAGGAGCAGCTCTCTTCCTTCCCACACTGAGATGCTTCACAAGCCTTCCTTCAAGAAGGCAAGTTGTGAAGGAAGAGCTGGCCCATTGAAAACACCACCCCTATGTTTATTATAGCTGCTGCACCAGCTCCTAGACTGTATTTGAAGGCAATCCGTTTTTTCATGCCACATTTAACATTACACCTGTTGTCTCTTGGGAATTCTATTGATTATATTATATCTTTAACTGACATACTATCTGAAACCCAGGATTTACCTGTTTAATCAGCACTGAGATTGAAGATATTTATTTCCTTATTGTTCTAATTTGATGTATTTACCAGTACCAATGGCTGCCTCTACATTTGATCACAAACCCTCACCAAACACAGACAAAATAACCTCATCACCAACTCCAGTTAAATCAAAGGCTGTTGAATCCCAAGAAACAACACTGTAATAATAACAGGCAATGCATATTAATACAGATATTATCAGTAATGGCATTAGAAATATGCACAAGGAGTTGGTTTGACTATGAAAGTATGTACTATTGAGATTAAAATTGCAGAGAACAAGAACAATTAGACCAATGTACTCTTAACATAAATTCAGTCACTGCTATAAAGAACATTCTTTTTGGCATTGAAAATAGAAACAGGCAAGGTAATTTTCATAATTTAAGTCTTCCAGAAAATGTGAATGGCCAAAATTATAAATTATACTAGGAAACACTTCTACCTTATTTGTTGACTATATCATTTACAGATAGATTTGAAATTAACAAATGTCCATTGTGTACCATCAAAGCATAATTTTATCAAGCTTGCACACGGTATCAATTTGAAAATAAGTCGCTCTTCTCCGACCTTGGAAAGGAAATATGCCCAAGTCAATTACTTTACCCAAAGATTTGACTGTCTATTTAGACCTCCATGCTCCATCCTCAATGGAAGAGTCTGGGTTATAACCTATGCATTACAATATATTTTCTCCTAGAGCACATCCCCTTTTTGTTCCTCTTCTTTACAAATGATTGCTGTAACGTACTAGGTTCTAGCTCTTTCTTTGTGCACTCTTCTGTATTTCATATATACCGTTTTATGGTGATCATAATTTATGTTATTTGTCTTGTTGATCAATTTGTATGTGGGCCTCACACACCCCAAGCAAATTCTATTTTGTATTAGCTCATGGGAAAGATGTACAACAGTTTGATGATAAAATAAAATATGACTTCTGTTTACAATATTAAACTAATGTTGTGAATGTTAAAGGTTTGTGCCATCTTGTTAGGAAGATTATTGTACATTCGTATGACTATAATGCCCACTTCAATGACAAATTGTTATTTTTGATGAATAAAAGTTGGGATGGTGATATTGTTTCTTCCAGTCCCCCGAGATGAAAAAATGGTGTCACCATTCCTTATGTTTAAATGTTGAATGTTCGCATTTTGCAACAAAATAATGATGCTGATGCTGAATTTCTATTTGTTAAAGATGTAACTGGTCAACATATGCTCCAACTAGTTAACATACAGACATATGCACCAACTAAAGATAACCTACATTTTGGAGAAACCTTACCACAGAGGTAATTACCCCAGGGATTGTACCATTACAGTTGGTGGTGATTTTAATTTGATAAATCATCCTTCCTTAGAGAGATTATCAAAAATAAAATACACATTTTTCAAATATTTTTCACTGTGTAAGATTATTTTTAAAACATCAACCTGACTGACCATTAGAGAATACATTATTCCACAAATAAAGAATTCACCTATTATAACTTTTCTGCCTCATACTAAAAAAATTAACTACCTTTTATACTTTAGAAACTTATGTAGTTTAATCTCAAATTAAATATCAAATCCCCAAATTATACATATTGTTATCTCTGAACATGCCTTGATCTCTATTAATACTACTATGTAAAATATCCCATTTCATCTTCCCGAATGGATAATGAATACATAAACTCTTCCAAGTGAAGATATTATAATCAAATCACTAAAACATATTAGCAACTATTTTGTTGACAAGAAATATTCAGACACATCATAGACATGGACGCTTTTAAAGCATTTGTTCAGGGTATATCTATACCTCTAATGTCTTGTGAAAACAGGCAATTTAAGAATAATCTCCTTGAACTTACTAAACAAATAGTTAAATATAAAAGAGTGATAATAAATAAAAAGTCACCTTCTTAAAATTATGTTACATATTCAATTCAATGCTTAGTAGAAGAGCGGGCACACAGTTATAAAATGAAAAAGCTAAGCACTATTAAAACGCTAACAGGTCCAGTAAGCTTTTACCGAACTGCTTACTGTTAGAAATTGGGTCTCTGTTTGGCAGCGTTATGAGCTCTGTTCAAGCAGTCCTAGTCATGGTAAGTCAAATACACAATCAAATACACAACCTAAATTAACCTGTGCTCACACTCTGGTTGCTTGGTGCAAAGCAGGCAGGATTAACTTAGAAGGCAATGTGTAAAGTATTTGTGCAGCACATATCCAGTAATCACAATGAAAACTACTCCACGCCAGGGTAGAAAAATAGAACATATTTATCTCTGTAAATCAAGACTAAAATGACAAAAATCCAATAGGTAGATCAGAAGATACAATTGCTGCATAAATCAATATCAAAGCAGTGCTAGATGTGCACGTGCTCTTTTCAGAGCCTTTTTGGTAATTAAGTTCAGTGGTACATTGTTAGGAATACAGCTCGGGGCTCCGCATGCCCCTTTGCTCGAATACCTGCAGGGATGGTTGCCACTGACATGGCAGTCAGGTGGTCTTGCTCACAGGGCCTACAGTGCAGGGAGGCTGTTGCGCTGTGAGTCTGCGGTCCTGGTAGGAGCTCCTCCTGTCCGGGTGTTGGCGTGACTCTCACGTGAGACCTGTGGTGCTGGACGGCAAGTTGGGGCTGTGGTACAGCGCTTGGAGGAGGTGTTCTTTCTGTCCAGATGTCAGCGGCTTCTCGCTCGCGGCCGCAGCACTGGGAAACAGGTTGTGCTGCAGGGCGGTCAGTCAGGGACGTCTGCCGGCACTTAGCTGATGTGGAGGTTTGCAGTGAACAGAGCTGGAACGTTGCTTCTAGGTTGATCAGTGAGTACGCGTCCCTCGGCCCTGGGGAACTGGACACTGTTAAGGACAGGTGCAAGGCTCACGGCTTGTCAGAGTCCAGCGACAGCCACACCTGGAGGAAATCTTTGATGTCCCTGGGATTTCCCACCGAACAGGGGGCAAGCCAACAAGCCCTTGGACACACTCTGGAAGTTGCTTCTGGACCTTAAGATGCAGGGCAAAGATCAGCAGGACGTATGGCAGCACAACAGGGCAGAGTAGCAGTTCCTGGGAACAGTCAAATCCGGCAGAGTGGCAATCCTAACACACAGAGGTCTCTGCTCAAGCAGGGTTTCCTCGAGTCCAGAAGAGTACTGATTTGAGTGGGTCAGAGACCCAGTACTTATAGTAAGTGCCTCTGATGTGGGGGATGACTTCAAAAGGTTTCTGTAAAGTGCACAGGCCCCACTTTCAGCTCAGCCCTGGCTCTAGACTATCAGTTGGGAGTAATCACCCCCTTTGGGAGGGATCTGGCCAGTACCCTTTGAAATGGAAGTGGGTGCCCTTCCCAACCTCCTCCCCAGGAAGATCCATAAGTATGCAGATGAATACAGATGCAGCTGAGTATCCTGTGTTGTGGGTGTCTGAAGGAAATGCACAAGTGTAGCTGTCGCCTAGCCCAAGCTAGATGTGTATTGGAGACAGGCACACAGGGCAGTGAGAGCAGAGAAATGCCCACTTTCTAAAAGTGGCAATTCTAAAATAGTAATAATAAATCCGCCTGTACCAGTAGAGAGAATTTATTATTAGCAGTCCAATAGTACTAAGCATGTTGCAGCTACGCCTCTCAGATCCTGAATTACATCTTTAAAATTATCAGGGATTCCCAATGCAGGCCTATGAGAGAAGCAGGCCTCACACTAATGAAAAACACCTTTGGGAGTTTTCATTACCAGGACATGAAAAACTAAAAAGTACATGTCCTGTCTTACACTTACAGGACACCCTGCCCTTTGAGCTAGCTAGGGCCTACTTTAGGCTGACCTACATGTAAGAAAAGTGGAGTTTAAGGCCTGGCGAGAGGTTGTAAATGCCAAGGTGGGGTGACACTTCATCCACAGGATCTACAGAGGCCTGAGTCATGTTTACAGGGCTACCTAGGTGGGTGGCACAACCAGTGCTGCAAATCCACTAGTAGCATTTAATTTAAAGGCCCTGGGTATATGGTATACCACTTTACAAGAGACTTACATGTAAATTAAATATGCCAGTTGTGGATACACCAATAATACCATGCTTCAGGGGAGACGCACAGGCACTTTAGCACTGGTTAGCAATGGTAAAGTGCTCAGAGTCCTAAAGCCAACAAAAAGATACAGCAACAAAACAGGCGATAAAGGCAAAAAGTCTGTGGGAAGATCACCCTAAAGATGCCAGCTCTAACACCTAGATATTAAAAAAAACAAAGGGCCTGATTTATGAAAAGTTTTCTTCGCCTTTGCGTAATTTGTTTGCTTAAAAGCGGTGCAAATTTACAAAATAATTGTATTTTGTAAGTTTGTGCCGCTTTTGCATAAAAGAAATTACGCAGAGGCAGTGCAAACTCTTCATAAATCAGGCCCAAAGAATAAAATTCATATAGTAATATAGTCAGCGGGACAATAATTGACAAATTCAAAAGACATTGCTAATAAATTTTAGCCTTGCACACCAATTTATGTAACTACAGAAGTCTAAAATAAACTCTTCAATGATTTTTGTTGTCATCTGAATTACCTATGATTCCATCACATGACAGATATTTATTAGAGTGTTTTCATTCCTTGGAAGAGATTCATAACACCATCAAATCATTTAGGCTCATATTTATACATTTTTAGTGCCAATTATATTTTGTAAGTTTGCTCCGCTTTTGCATCAAAAAGTGGTGCAAATGTGACGCTAAAAAAGTATAAATATGGGCCTTAATTACTTAACTTGGGTAGCTCTGCTGGTCCTGATGACATTCCTGTTGAGTTCTTTATAGTGTATGCTTATTATTTAGTGCTGTATTTACTACCCTTATAGTTGTAGAATGTTTCAATAGAATGATCTAAAAATGCCCACACTGTGTTATTTCCAAACCAAAGAAGGATCCTTTATAGGCTTCAAATTATAGACCGATTCTTTCCAAATTTAGGATTATACAATGAATGACAAAATGTTAGCTAATACACTTTCCACTGTTTTACCCTCTGCAATAGATCAGGATCAACTATGGTTCATGAGAGGACTATTCCTATAATACAATACTAGAATAATATCACATCTTTTTTCAACATTCAGTCTATGTACCCCCCACTAGCCTATTACCTTTTGAAGCTGAAAGCATTTAATATAATTCACTGGTACCTATTTTTTAATAGAATGCATTTTTTCAATGTGGTTCCAATTTTCTAAATATGGTAACAACATAACATACATGATATATGTATGTAAATATATGTAAATGGCTTCTTATGATACTCTTTTCAAATATACATTGGCACTAGACAAGGATATCCTCTATCATTATTGTAATTTTTGATAACAGTGCAGTTTATATTGTGTTTTATTGAAAAATCTGAGATAAATGAGGGCATCAAGGCGCAAACATAACTTCAAAAAAGTTAGTGTATGCAGACAATTGTTTGTTATTTATTGACCATCTAATAGTTACTCTGCCTCATATTTTACAAATTATATATATCTACTCTAGGTCTTCTAGATATAGATGTAATATTACTAAATCCAACTTTTCTTTCCTTAAATGTATATTGTACACTTGCAGTCATGCATAATTCTGGGACTTCCTTGTGTCAAAATTCAATAAAATATTTAGGATTTCAGACTATCAAAGAAAAGGAAAAACATAATTGTGACATGCTTGTAGAGAAAGCTGAAGAGAAAGTTTAAGAATTGGCTCCTCTTTTTCTTATTTAGTTGGGTGGAATGAAAGCTTTGAAAATGATAATCATGCCACAGACATTATATTTACTTTCAATGTTTCTTGTATAATGTTCTACTGGTTTATTCTCAAAGCTTGATAAAAAATATTTTGAAATGTATTTGAAATATTTTAAACCCCACACTACAGGATTTAATATTAAGAATGCTAGCATGTACAGGAGTTTACTATTGCTAGATTTCTCTGAATATCCCTGTTTATGGTTGTTGCTAGTGCTGTGTGGTTCCAGACACTCCTTTTGGCATGGCACTTTTTTAGCAGAAAATTAATTATGTTATCCCCAATAACCCGAGCTAGAACAATGGCTTTTCTCAAATGTGATTCTATATGTTTGTAAAATTGTAACTGTTCTAGGAAGATCATACTATAGAATAATCCTCAATTTGAAGCTAAAAAATAACATCTCTGTTTGGTAATTATGGATTGTTGTAGAAATAGTTGTTTGAATGCCATTTATCAGGGGAATGTTTTCATTTCTTTTCAAGAATTAGAGATGAGATATAATCTACCATCTTCTGAAAATTTTAACTGTGAAATATTTTTGCGTGGAATTTTATATTATTTTCCTTGTGCTTTAACAATACCTAAGACTGCAGATTACAGTTTGTTCCTCAATATTTCAAAAAAATGATCACTAAATTATAACATTTATTTTAAAAACGTTAATGCTACGAATTTACCCAAATTGCGATTGTACCTTTCCCACCAGGAATGAAGATCTATCCCTTAACTCTTCAGCTGAGCAATGGCAAAAAAATTGGCTTGGTATTATAAGAGGAGCATTGCCTTTTGCCTCATTTCAAACTGCTGTTCGTTTTTTGTATAAATGTTTTGGATACCTGAAAAATTATATTGGGTCAAACTCTCAGAATCATCTTTGTACTGGCACTGTAAGATGCAAAATAGCACCTTTAAGCGTATGCTATGTGATTGCACAATGTTTGGAATGGTTTGGCAAGTCATTACTCAAATATTAATTTCAGAAGATACTTAATTTCATATTATTATAAATAATATGAACATCTACTATACTCACTCCTTCACTTTCAGCAACTCAGACTGAACTTTTCTTATATAATCTGCAATTACATCTGTTACTTTGAATCAGAAAAATGCAACCTTACTCTTACTTGGTGGTCATGGGTTATATTTTACAGGAAAGGTTTTAATGTTTCTTTAACTAAGTTGTTAAAAAAATCTTCAATCAACAATTTTAGAAACCATTAGATACTCATATTTTGTATGATAACGGAAAATTACATTTTGACTTAATTTGCTTTTCTTAATCCATTTAATGATATGTCATAAAACAATTTCTACTATCATAATCTCATTCTTTCTCATTGAGGCTGTTTTGCCAGACGACATGTCTTATTTGGAATATTAGTTAATAATTGTTGAGACTATTAGATATTAATTTGTAATGTAATATTTAAGCCTTATTAAATAATAAGTATTCAATAAACATTTTCTCTACTCTGTCTTGAATGTTCTTGTTTATATATTTGATATTATAATTTGAACACAAAAGAATTGCAATCCTAAACTTTCTTATGTATGATTAGTGTAAATCAACATTTTGAAGTCAATATATATGCAACATCAAAATAACACCCAGAGCAAAAACATGTTGATCATCAGTCAATGCAAGCGAAATCAGTAAATACAATCCAGACTTGAGGCTCAGTAGACGAATACGCTTTTTAATCCATAATCAACAGGCAGTTGACATGTGTTTTGTCTATGATGACTTTTTCAAGGCTGCAGGGATAAAATAATATAAGGTAAGTATAATTACAAGGATCCCAGAGCGAAAATAACAGGATAGACCCAGTACCCAAAGGCCGTAAATGTGTCACGCTTGTACAAACTCAAGAGAAACGTCCACCACTGAGAGGGGTCTATTGTGAATAAAATTCCAGGGAACCAGGTGTGATGTAATGTGTAACACACCCTAGACATGGTGAAAAAATGGTGGAAGCCAACACCAAAAACACTCGTGAATACAGATTGTGAAAAAGAGGGCAGAGTCTTTTTTGTAAAAAGGAAAGCAAAGAGCAGAGGAATCAAAAGTATTGTTACCTATAACAATAACTGTTGATTTAAACTCGTTATTGTACTCAAATGGGCTATATTAATCAATGTAGTCAAAACAAGAGAAACCGTCAAAATATACTTGAGTCAGGTTGAGGGCTACTGTTCGTATTGCAGATCGGGAAACAATAAAAACACAAAAATTGTAATATACCATGGACTAACAAGGTAGTAAAGGTGGGTGGAATCCAAAATAACAGTTTGCGATTGCTGCATCGCATACCTTGCAAACACTTTAGGCAACAGGACGAAAGTTCAGACAGTCAAACGTAGCTGAGAGACCCTGATAAGTTCTCCTATTATTCTGGAAGGAGGAGGAAAAGAAATGATATCACCAAACACTGTCAAGCTGCAGATAGAGTAAAAAGGTAATTGTGTCCAAACAAAACTGTGCTTATTGGCATATCTGGCTTACGTAGTAATACAGAAATGTCAATGAGACCGCCAACAAGCTTGCCATTTTCCCCGGCTATAAGAAGCCTGAGTCATAGAAGTAGAAAACAGACCGGTTGAACGGAGACGGCTTGAGAAAAACATGCGCCATCTTTAGTTTACTCCCTAGTAGGTAGAAATGTGGAAGCTATTAGTTTAAGTAGTTCAAAAATATGACAAACGCAAGTAACAAACGTGAGCTACAAGCAAAAATCTTTGTAAACACAATTGTCAGTCGTAAATATTCACTGACATGCAACAGAAAAAGGAGAGTTGCACGTGATAAATGAGAACAGAAACATCTTCGTGGCTAGACCGTTAAATGTCTGTGTGGAGATAAACATGCTAAACGAGCACAGAGTTCAGATAACTTGAAGACCAGATCCCTACTATGACCAATAAGGTTTTAAGAGGTCATGGACATCCAAGAGGTGAGAGCACAGGGAAACCAACACAAATAGGTAGAGACACCATGGACAGGTAACATTGATAGATTCTCGTGTATACAGCAAAAAACCCAGAGGGAGCAGTGCATAGAGGGAAACTAGCCAATTTGAATAGTATTAACATACATAACTTGAAACATGCCGCAGCAATAATGCCTAATAGTAAATGTACACATCCATTACGAAGTTGCATAATGAACCATGGCATGAAATATGAAATAGTATCAGCGATTATCCAAGAAGATATGCAATTCACGATCCACATTGAGTTCATAGTCCACCGCTCTCAGTTTTGTGATCCAGATCATTTCCTTCCTGCGTGGTGCCCGTGTTCTGTCTCCTCCTCTGGGATTATCTCCTGGTACTTCAATGGCGTGAATTTTCAAATTTACCAGTTCACTGAATTTATGTAGTGTGTTGAAGTGCACCACAGTGGGGTAGCTTTCATTGCGATTCCCAGTGGCACAAATATGTTTCTGTATTCTCTCTCTCCTTTAGTGGTGTGGACATGCTCCCTATATAAATCTGTTGGCACATACATATAAAGGTAGTAGATCAAAAACTTAGAGTTACAGTTGCTAAAAACATTGATGGTGTGTGTAATTGATGTATTGTACTGAAATTGTTTAAATTTGTCTTGCGTATGGGCACATTACAGTGGCCACGTCTGTAAAAACCTAGGAGTAAGGGTTTTCACCAACTAACCAATGGTTGTGCTTTTACTGGTTGTAGAAAACTGGGACAGAGGAAGTTACATAATGGTTTGCCCCTGCTATATGTGATGCAGGGTTTGTCCCTGACAAAATCCTTCAGTGATGTGTCAACTTTTAGTACATGCCAATGTCTATAAATACAACTGCAAAACCAACAGATGAAGGGCGGAATGCAGAGCAAATCAAAAATTCACCCCCAGTCACAGATCTGGGTTTAATCTATCATTTTTTTGCTTGCCATGGAAGTACCACATCCAGGGCCATATTTATACTTTTTGACGCAAAACTGCGCTAACGCAGTTTAGCGTCAAAAAATTTAGCGCCGTCTAACGCCATTCTGAAGCGCCATGCGGGCGCCGTATTTATGGAATGGCGTTAGCCGGCGCAAGCAGACCGGCGCTGCCTGGTGTACGTGGAAAAAAACCACGTAGACCAGGCAGCGCCGGCGTTGGGCAAAAATGACGTTAGGGCGTCTTAAAATGGGGCAAGTCAGGTTGAGGCAAAAAAATCGTCTTAACCCGACTTGCGCCATTTTTTAACGACGCCCATCCCCCATCAACATGACTCCTATCACTGTAAAGATAGGAGTCATGCCCCCTTGCCCAATGGCCATGCCCAGGGGACTTATGTCCCCTGGGCATGGTCATTGGGCATAGTGGCATGTAGGGGGGCACAAATCAGGCCCCCCTATGCCACAAAATTTTTAAAAAAAAATACTTACCTGAACTTACCTTAATGTCCATGGGATGGGTCCCTCCGTCCTTGGGTGTCCTCCTGGGGTGGGCAAGGGTGGCAGGGGGGGTCCCTGGGGGCAGGGGAGGGCACTCTGGGCTCATTTTGAGCCCACTTGTCCCTTAACGCCATGCCTGACCCAGGCGTTAAAAAGCGGCGCAAATGCGCCGTTTTTGGCCACGCCCACTCCCGGGCGTCATTTTTGCCCGGGAGTATAAATACCACGTAAAGGCCTGGGAGTCATTTTTTAAGACGGGAACGCCTCCCTTGCATATCATTAACGCAAGGAAGGGGTTCACGCTAAAAAATGACGCCCACTCCGGGCACTTTGGCGCCCGAAGCGTCTAACGCCATAGTATAAATATGGCATTAGTTGGCGTTAGTTTAGCGTCGAATTTGCGTCGAAAAAAACGACGCAAATTCGGCGCAACCAGAGTATAAATACGGCCCCCAGTGTTACAAAAAGGCGGTCCTCTGTCCATACAAAGTCAGATAGTTGGTTTAAAATATTAGTGGTATCCGTACATAAGATGGCAGGTTAACAACATGAGGTTGGAGAAAAATGTCAATGTATTCTGACAGTTGTTTTGTTGGAGACTCAAGGCTTGAAATAATTGGTCTACCCTGGAGAAATAGTCCTGATTTGTGAATTTTGGGAAGGACATAAGCAGGGGGCCAAAGGTCGTGGGTTAAACAAGCATCTAAACTCTAACTCTAAGATGAGGAGCAGGTCTCTCCACCCCTTCAGTTTCTCTTCCATTAGGTGGGTAATATCCTTGAGGGGGGTCACCATCCAAACGTATGTAGGCAGTTGTGTCAAAGAGTTGTCTATCAATCTCTGCAATGTAATCACATTTATTCATAATGACAATATTCTCTCCTTTATCCGCCTCCTTGATGATGATGTCAGGAGCTGCTAGGAGCTGTTTAAGAGTACGTCTCTCTTCCATGGAGGGACTGTCACTGTACCGTCCCGAACAGGACCTATTTGTGTCTTCCCACTTATATAAGTCATAGGTCACCAATTTGTAAAAGGTCTCAATCGCAGCGTCACCCAGCATTGGAGTTTGAAAAGTTGACCTAGGTCTAAGGCCACTGTTCAGGCTAAAGTCAGGAAAGATGCCTAGCTCGAACAGGATGTCGGCTAGGGATGGGGAGTCTGAATCAGTTGTGTCAAGTGATAGAAGCACTTGTAGTTCCTCAATATTTCTTATGTCCTTGTGGCAAGTACCTGTATGTGTTGTGGGTTGACCCATCTGATGTTGTTGTTTATTAGCAAAGTATTTTTTCAGTTTAAGCTTCTGTATGTATTTAATCAGATTTATATGCATCTGAGTAAAATTAGGTCTTGAACTGGGACAAAAACCAAGGCTCTTAATTAGCAAATGGATCTGTGCATAGCTCAGTGTGTAGTGTGAAAGATTGACTACAGTACTGTCAGAATGTAAAGTTCCTTTATAGGTATATGTACATGTGGTATGTCACAGTCCCCCGCATCCAACGCACCACCTCCGACGGCAGATCCTTCACCCACCTTGCCGCCAAGACCTGGAACTCCCTCCCCACCAACCTACGCAAGACCCAAGTCCTACTAACGTTCAGAAAGCACCTAAAAACATGGCTTTTCGAGCAGTAACTGACCACTACTCCCCCCCCCACCCCAGCTCCTTGAGACCCTACCGGGTGAGTAGTGCGCTTAAGAAATTACTTGATTGATTGATTGACAGAGTAGGATTCGGGTTACTTAGTTCTTCCGAAATCACGCCCCTGATCTGGTAGTCATGCCTTCTTTTCTTGTTTGGTCTGTTCCTCCCTTTCCACCGTCTTGTTTTCCTAAAGGAAACTGTTGTTTGTTCTGGTTGGACCTGGAGCCCCTACGGTATTGTTATACTTGAACTTGAGGAAGTAGACTGATTAAGTATTGTGGGGGTGTGTGAGCTAGTAGTGGGACACTCTTCCTGTTCACTCATTATACCAGAGACATCTGATTTGCTGTTAGAGGCTAGGCTTGAAATCTCATCTAAGCTTGATATTGGTGCACCCTGGCTAATTTGAATGTTGTTAAACTTATGCGCATAGGTAAACACCCTCCAACATTTGTAGACGTTTGCGTCCCTAATATGCTTTTGTGTCTTTTTGTCCATAAAATACAGCTGATGTTAGCCAAGACCTCCTCTAAAATATTGCAGTTCTTTTGTGTTGCTTCACTTAAATCCATACATGCAATTTCTTCCTCTAGTCTGGAAATCTCCTATAGGATAGATTCCCTTTTTCTTTCAGCGTATCTAATGAGGACGGTCATCATACTATGGGATGATGGTACCAGTAGCTGTTCCCATTCTAATAGCAAATCTTCCCGTAGATCATCAAAAGTAGGAAATATTATAATTCTTTTTTTTGCCTATCCAGTGTAATAAATCTCAGTCTCAAACCTTAGCTGTTACTATTGGTGTTGGTCTTGGTGTTAGTAACACTCTGGTTTCTAAACAAGTCTGCCACTAATTTATCTCTGTCATCACTGAACATAGCCATAGTACATTACTGTAATGTAAAACTGAAAAGGGTGTGACAAGACCACAAAACATATTATAAACACAGAATAGATATGGTAGCAGTGGTGCACCGTAAATCGTTCCTCCCATATAGTATACAGTGTAATTATTATCTGAGTAGAGGTATAGGTGCTCTACGGGTGACAGCACTATGCTACCAACTACGTGCTGACAGTTGGGAGAAAAACTTGCATCTAAACATCAACCAAATAACACCCAGAGCAAACACATGTTGATCATCAGTCAAAGCAAGCGAAATCTGTAAATACAGTCCAGACTTGAAACTCAGAAGACGTATAAGCTTTTTAATCCATAATGAATAGGCAGCCAACACGTATTGCATCTATAATTACTTTTTCAAGGCTACATAATATATGGCAAGTATAAACGCAAGGATTTCAGTAGGAAAATAACGGGCTAGAACAGTAACCAAAGATGTAAAGTGTTACGCTTGTACAAACTGAAGAGAAACATCCATCACGGAGAGGGATCGTTTGTGAATAAAACTCCAGGGCACCGGGTGTGATGTAATGTGTAACACACCCTAGACATGGTGAAAAAGGGGAAAGCCAACACCAAAAACACTTGTGATTACAGATTGTGAAAAAGAGGGCAGATTGTTTTTTTTTTTAAAGAAATGCAAAGAGCAGAGGATTCAAAAGTATTGTTACCTATAACAATATCTGTTGATTGGAATTCAATATATATGCAAGCTGATAATTCTGTAACAAATTTTTTAGCTGCTTTTAAGGATATTCTATTCTTTGTGATTTGCAGAGCCCGTGGTTACACAGTGTTAAACAGTTAAAGTACCATGCTTCTTCCAAGAGGTTTAAGATAGAGACTTCATTCAGAATCTTACTCAATTAAACACAGTCCAACACATTTTGTTTTATGGAAGATAATTTTGAAATTCCAAAACTCATTACAATACAAACCCAGTAGAGAATAGTTCTTGTTGTGTAAAATCTCATCTATTAGCAGCATCCAACTATAGCCATGCTCTATAGTTGGTGGGGCTACTGCTAGATCTAGTCTAGTGGCCAATACTAGCCCAGCCTGGCTACAACAGATTGCTCTAAACATGCTTTGGTGTGATTGAAATAGCGAGCTGGAAACATTATCTCTGCAGCTTATGCCCAAATGGAGCAAGCCTAGGAGAACATCTAAACTTAATTAATGGAGTTTTGGTAGCCCCTTTTTTAATTGTGTGCACTGACTTAAAAGTAAGCTGATGAGCTATCAAAGGTCTAAATTAGAGTATTTCGAAACCACTTCCAATATTTGACTATTAAGTCCACAATCTTTGGCATTCTTTTCGACAGCAAATGTCATTATCTTCAATTTGTTTAGATTTTTCCTTATGCTTAGATTTGTTTAACAATAAGTCCTTGATGATGCAATGCGCACACGCACGTACACAAATGATACTCACCAAAACTAATGTTACTGACGTGATACCCAGCAGAACCAAAAGGCTGACATAAAGGAAAGTCTACCTGCTACTGGTGGTTAATGCCTGTGTTATACCACACAGAATTGTTAATTCTTTGTGGAATACTGGTTAAAAAAAGGATCTACACAGTAATTCCCCCAACAATGGGGTCTAATTTGCAATTGCAGGAATTCCATGGGAAGATTCCAGTTATGTTCAGTAATTCAAGGTGACCAAAACCTTTGCATGGATATCCACCTGCTTGTAATTGGGGACTATCTAAGTTGGGAGAATTCATAACACAACAACAATTTATTAATCCGCATTTCCTAATAGAGGAGGCACATGCTACAATGTCAAGATGTAGTTGATGTTTCTTTGTCTCTATTCGGGTGCCAAGGATCAAGAGACTTTACAAGAGGGCACACACTTAAACTTCATGCACTACTGAAGAATTGGGGCGCTCAACTGGAGAATCATTGGCTTGCTTGAAAGAATATGTTAAAACCAGCAAGAGCTGGGGCTATCAACAAATGGCTGTTCTGGATGTGTTGTGGAAATATCTTGTCCACAATCCAAACCAGACTCTGCAAATAGGGGAAAACACAATAATCTATTTGTAATTGCCAATGATTGTGCCCAATTGTTGAAAATTATTTTAAAATTTAGACACCACATCCAATTATTTCTTTGGTCATGCTCTATGCATTTTGAGAAAATTATATCCCATAAGTAAGAGCCCTACAAACATGTGTCAAACATAGCAGCGTATCTTAATCAAGAGTTAGAAAACAACCCTAATTGCATTATTCTTTCAATTAAAATTACATTCAGGATTAAATAATTGTGATCAGCTAATCTTCTGCTACTGAACTCTTGATATCTTTGTCCACCAACACGTTCTACCCAATGTCCTGCCATTCACATACATTCTAATTATAATTGTTATTATTGTTGCTATACTTTCTTTTTAAATAACACCATTGTCTTTTACAGTTATATCAGCCCTTTAGGAACCATTTTTAAGATATTGCGTTGTAACATGGTGCTCAATCACTTTGCCAAATCAGGTAAAGCTGCTGAAGACCTACGTGCCAGCTGTGGCCAAGAAAAGTTAGAGATTCACAAGATGCTGACTATTTCTGGTCCATATCAAAGTCATCACAGCATTGTAAATAATCCAAGCATCACACGAAGAACAAATGTCTTCAGGCAGATAGTGGTAAGGGTGGTGTGGTAGCACATTTACATTTACAGACAACACATTTTTTGTAGAAATAGCAACTAAATTTGCATAGACAGGCAGTTTTACTGGAAAAACTATATAGCACACAAACGATACTGTGCAGTAATCAAGTTTCAGTGAATATTTATTATTTTTGCATTACCAAGTGTCTTGATTTGTTTTTATCCTTTTAAAACCTTTGTTTCCATCAGAATTCAAAATTTAAAAAGATAACACTTCATTTTTTTCCTTATTGCTGATACATTTTTAAATATATATATAGTTCATTTCCAATGATGTTGCCTGTTAGAAAAAAACTGACATCCTACAGCCTTTCCTTCACTTCCTGTACCCTAGCAAAATAGTCACCTAGGTAATTTTTTATAAAATCCTCTCACTTTGCAGTCACAGAAATAAAAGTCAACATCAGTTTCCCAGTAAGCATCAATTTGTCAGAAGGCATAGCCTGACATTTGACCTTTGTGTTGGGATGCACAGCAAATGTGACAAGATAAAAACTAAATTTAAAGGCATCTGTGTTGTTCATTCACCTTCTGAATTCCAGCATGTTTATTTTTGTGTGGTGCTGCAGCACCCCGCACCCCTATTTCCAATGTCTACACTCAGAAATGTAGCGCTCAGGAAAGTAATTTTACAGCAGCATTTGGGTTCGCCTTAGAACAAGAGATTGTGGTTGTTACCCAAGGGTTGTATGACTGACACACTCCGGGGAAGCCCTTTAAGGTGACTTACATGAGAGTATGTAGTATGCCCTCACCCTTGTCCTGCATCGCCTTTGCCTCCACCTCAGCACCTTCACACATAGCTAACAACATGTGGCAGAATACAGCAAAGGTAAAGAAAGGTAAAGAAAATTGTACAATTTTACTTAGAACCTAGTGCAAGATATATGTTGCTGGAGAGACAATATGAGACTCGTGGATCTGAACGTACAATAGGCTTGTTGGGGGACCATAAATTAGGAATAATGAGCATATTGTCCTCAAAATGGCATTAGGGCCGCAGGGTTCGCTGAAACAGCCACTGCTAAGCAGTGTCTGTGCCCGTCTCTCTAAGCACCAATGATGACGATGATGCTAATGAAACAACCTCAGCACGGATACAGACTAAGGGCCTCATTATGACATTGGTGGTAAAAACCGCCTAGTGCCGCGGTGACAGCCGCCAACAGACCGCCACAGCGGCTACCATCCGTCCGCCATATTATGAGCACTGCCTGACTTCCACCACAATAAGGGCAGAAATCCGGCAGTGCTCATGCTGGCGGACAGTGGTAAGATGGTGCTGCTAACACTAGCTCGGCCTCGCCAGTAGAACGCCGCCAGACGTATTATGACCATTAATACAGCCTGGCGGTGTTCTGCTGGCGGAAGCAGCACCCCTTCCCGTTCCCTGACGGACAAGGTAAGTCGGGTGTCTGACAGGGGAAGGGGTGACAGGTTGGGATTGTTGTGTGTGTGTGTCTGAGTGTGTGAGTGCGTGTGTGAATGCGTCTGTGTGTTGTGTAGTTTGCGTGGTTGTATTCGTGTGAGTGAATGCGTGTAAGTATGCGTGTAAGTATGCTGAAGTGAGTGGGTGTCTGCATGTCAGTGTGATTGTGTAAGAATCTGTGTGAGTATGTCTGGAAGTATGCATGTATGAATGCGTGTATGCAGTGTGTGTATGAATGCGTGTATGGCAGTGTTAGTGAATGGGTGTATGCATGGTGCATGTGGGTGTCTGTGTGCATGTATGCGGGGAGGCGGGTGTTGAGTGTGGGGCGTTGGGACTAGTGGGGGTGGGGGAGGGGAGGTGATGTGATGTGTGCGTGTGTGGCTGTGGGGGTAGGGTCAGTTGTGTGGTGTGTGTTTGTCTGCGGGTGTGTGCGTGCATGGGGTGTTTGTTTGTGTATCGAGTGGGGGGTGTTTGTGTATCATGGGGCTGAGGGTGAGGGAGCAGATCGGAGAGGGGTGCGGGTGTTTGTGTATCGGGGGGTGAGTGTGTGTGCTGGAGTGGGGGTGAGTTTGGATGGAGGCATTGGCGGGCATCAGGTGAGTGTTTGGGGGGGTGGGGGAGCTGCCTATCAGTGACATGGAAGGAATTCCCTGTCACCGGTAGGGCCTACCGACATAGTTTTTGTGGCGTTGCTAATGCCACGGAAACCATGGCGGTGGGACGGCTCATAATCCCATGGGCGGTACTATATCGGCCGCCAGGCTGGAAATAGACATTTCCAGTCCGGCGGTTCATACCGCCATGATGGTATGAGTGGAGAAGTGGCGGGTTGGCTGCAGCCAACCCACCAATCTCATAATATGGCTTTATGTACCACCAGCCTGTTAGCGGTACTACGGCCATATTAATCCTGACCGCCAGGATCATAATGATGGCCTAAATCCTGAAACAACTGACCTTCGTGTGTTCACCATGAGATGATCTGTTATGGAGAGATTCGATAAAACAGTAAAGTGGGCATAATACCCTGACTATTCCCCCTTTTGCTTTTTTGCCTTCCCTCCTAACCACATACTTAAAGTCAGTGCTTAAATTGTAAAAAAAAAAAAGAAAATAAGTGCCGGGGGGCCCTCGTCAGGAGGCCACTGCAGCTTTCACCACCCATTGCCCCTGCCAGCACTGCCAATGACAGTACAAACGCAGCTACTAACCATCTGTAGGAGGCTGCCCTGGTTTGTAGTGGGTACCTTGGGTACTTACACCTTATACCAGGTCCAGTTATCCCTTATTAGTGTAATGTAGTAGTGTTCTAGCAGCTTATGCTGATAGAGGTAGCTATAGCAGAGCAGCTTAGGCTGAACTAGGAGACATGCAAAGCTCATGCAAATCCACTTATAGTTACACAGTACTTATACACAAGTAAAGACAATACTCAGTGTTACCAAAATAAATGTATTTATTTGGGTGACACAATATCAAAAATATCTTAGAGACAATACTCCTTCTGGAGGTAAGTATTATCCACAATATATACACTATACACCAAAATTAGACAAGTAAATAGTCATAGAACAATGCAAACAGTAGGAAATCCTATAGAATGCAATGGGAGAAAATAGGTCTAGGGGCAACACAAACCATATACTAAAAAAGTGGAATGTGAATCACGAATTCCCCCCTAGACAAGTGTAGTGTGTGCAGAATCGCTGGGAGAGTAAGAATACAGTAAAGGTAAGTAAATTACCCCACCCCAGAGCCCAGAAAGGCAGGAGTAAAGTTTCCTTAAGACACAATACACCTTGTTTTGGGTATTTTGCAGCAGCCAATCAAGTCTGCAAAGTACAACTGCTGGATTATTGGACCTGAAGACCTGCAAAGGAAGGGGACCAAGTCCAGAAGTCGAAAGAAGTTCCAGGAAGGACAGGAGCCCCTACCAACCCAGAAGAGGGTGCAAAAGAAGAGTCCCCGGTTAGTCGAAGACTGTAGGAATGCACCCTAGGAAGATGCCAGCGGGTTCCTGCATGATGTAAAAGATGTCCCATGGCGTGAAGATCGTTCCAGATGAGATTTCGTGTTGGAAGGTGCCAACAAGCCTTGGCTACAACAAAAGTACATTTTGGGTCAAAATGGCGCTGGATGGACCCAGGAGAGACCTGTAGGCCTCAACTCTGTATGAGGAGGAAGAGAGGGCTCTCAGCACTTCAGAGAGCCCTCAGGATGCCAGCCAGCATCCCCAGGAGTCGCAGGATCCAGGTTCAAAGGAGGTGCAAAATGTGGTTGATGCAGCACAACAAAAGAAGGTCCCACGCCGCCGGAGAACAACTCAGTGAGTTGAGCGTTACAGGATGGAGTGCTGGGGGCCTGGGCCAGGCTGTGCACATAGGAATTTTGCAGAGTGCACAGAGGCCTCAGGAGGCGAAGAAGACGCAGTACATAGGGTACCGTCGCTCTCGGGGAAGGCAAGGTCTTACCTCCTACAAATTGCATCAGCAGGACATCAGGGCAGTCTATGTCGATGATGTCCACCCTCTGTATCCTTAGGAGCATGCTAATTGCTGTGAGAGGAGTCCCAGGGTACCAGTTGTCGCCTTGGAAAGGGGCCTGCTTGGAGCAGGGGAGTGACTCCGTCACTCCATGGGAGATTTCTTCGGTCCTTCTGGTGCAGGATGAAGACAGGGAGTCCCCAGAGCCTGCACACCATGGAAACTGTTGCAGTTGCTGACTTGGAGCTGAGGTTGCTGAAGAAAAGTGACTCTTGTATGTACTTTGTTGCAGTTACAGCGTTTCTTGGAGCAGGCTGCGGTTGATCCGAGGTCAGAAGAGTCTGAAGTTGTTGCAGAGGATTCCTGAAGGAAACTTGCAAGCAGAACCTGAAGAGAACCCACAGGAGAGACTCTAAATAGCCCTGAGGGGGGGATTGGCGACCTTTTCAGCTAAGGACCTATCAGAAGGGGTCTCTGATGTTGCCTGCTGGCACTGGCCACTTAAAGCCCTCCAGAGTGCCCCCACACCTTGCAAAGCAAGATGGCTGGGACACACTGGAGGAGCTCTGGGCACCACCCCTGGAGTGGTGATGGGCAGGGGAGTGGTCACTCCCCTTTCCTTTGTCCAGTTTCCCACCAGAGCAGGGGAGAAGGGGTCCCTGAACTGGTGTAGACTGGTTTATACAAGGAGGGCACCATCTGTGTCCTTCAAAGCATTCCCAGAGACTGGGGGAGGCTACACCTCCCCAGCCTGTAACATCTATTTCCAAAGGGAGAGGGTGTAACACCCTGCTCTCAGAGGAAATGCTTTGTTCTGCCTTCCTGGGACTGGGCTTCCCAGAACCCAGGAGGGCAAAACCCTGTCTGTGAGGTGGCAGCAGCTGTAGCTGCAGTGCAAGCCTCAGAGAGCTGTTTTGGCAGTACTGAGGGGACATGGTGGAGCCCCCAGGATGCATGGAATTGGCTCCCCAATACCAGATTTGGAATGGGGGTCAATTCCACGATCTTAGACATGTTGCATGGCCATATTCAGAGTTACCATTGTGAAGCTACGTATAGGTATTGACCTATATGTAGTGCATGCGTGTAATGGCGGCCCCGCATTCACAAAGTCCGGGGAAATGGCCCTGAACTATGTGGGGGCACCTTTGCTAGTGCAAGGGGGCCCTCACACTTAGTAACTTTGCACCTAACCTTCAGCAAGTGAAGTTTAGACATATAGGTGACTTATAAGTTACTTAAGTGCAGTAAAAATGGCTGCGAAATAGTGTGTGTAGTATTTCACGCAGGCTGCAATGGCAGTCCTGTGTAAGGGTTTGTCTGAGCTCCTTATGGGTGGCAAAAAAAAATGCTGCAGCCCATATGGATCTCCTGGAACCCCAACGCCCTGGGTACCTAGGTACCATCTACTAGGGACTTATAATGGGGGTCCAGTGTGCCAATTGAAATTGGTAAATGAAGTCACTGGCCTCCAGTAACAAAATTAGCACTGAGGTTCTGATTAGCAGAGCCTCAATGACACAGTTAGGCACTACACAGGCATACATATTAGGCCATAAACTATGAGCACTCGGGTCCTGGCTAGCAGGATTTCAGTGAGACAGGCAAATCACACTGACAAATAGGTTTTTATCTATGAGCACTGGGATCCTGGCTAGCAGGATCCCAGTGACACAGTAAAAACACACTGACACACACTCACAAACAGGCCAAAAATGGGGGTAACCATGCTGGAAAGAGGCTACTTTCCTACACAACCCCCCGCCCCCACACACAAACAAAGGACAATAAGGCTAACCTTGGCTAGTTGACGCTTTATTGTCTAAGCAGTGATAAGTGGAGAGTAGATCTGCAATAGAGTGGTTACTCCCTTTATCATCCACTATATACTTACTTCCCTGTGGGGATGTAAACCACTGTGTTTGGAGATTTTTACCTAACCAACAGTGTGAGTGTAAATTCTCAGGATTCCTATTAGTATGTTTTAAAGTTGGGCAGTGGGATAGGTCCACTGGGCCTATATCAAATGCAGTAAATGCTAGAGAGGGATGCGGTCTCAATAAAGCCATAGCTAGGCAAAAACTCTGTCCATATGGCTGTAACAGAGAACAGGGTTGCTGTTTCTCTTGATTTGGAGTAGGGCAGGTCTGCTGTCCTATAAGCTCCACACCAGGACAGGGCTGCTGTCCTAAGTGTTTAGAGGTAGTGCAGGGCTGCTGCACTAAAGTTTCTCTGGGAGGGCTGGAGGGAAGCTCCATATTTACTAAAATGGTGTAATATTGCACATCTGGATTAGTAGTTCCACAGAGAGGTTCTTTTATCTCTGGGAGTCCAGCTGTGGTAGCTGAGGGCTCCCTTGGTACAGGTTCAACCCCAGGAGAGGTTTCTCCCACCACAGGAATGGTATTCTTAGTGGCAGGGTGGGGAAGGGATACTTTGATACCCTTTTTACCTGTTGGTGAGATGGATCCTGAGTTTTAAGGCCTTTCTCTCTTCTTTGCTTTTTCATTTCACCAGAAATGAGAGGAAGCAATTCCTCAGGGATACCCAGCATGGATGCATGGGTACTAAACTCTACCTCAGCCCAACCTGAGGCCTCTAGGTTATTCCCTAGGAGGCAATCTACACGTAAGCTAGGTGATACCACCACCTACTTAGGACCAGTAACTCCACCCAAACTAAGTTGAACTACAGCCAGAGGGAGAGACTGAGTGGAGTTATTGACATCAGTAACTTAGTACTTCTGTCCAAGGAGGTGTTGTGCAGGTGACATCAGGTTTTCAGTCACCAACGTGATACTGACACCTGTGTCCCTGTAGGCCTGGGCCTCAACACCATTTATTAAGATTGACTGCCTGCACTTATCCATGTTAAGGGGACAAGCAGCCAAGGTGGCAAGGCCAATGCCACAAGGTGTGACAGAAACTGTCTTGGGACTGTCTACCCCAGTTTCTATTATGGTCCCAAAAGTGAACCCAACTACACCTTTAGTTTGACTATTGCCAGTAGTCCCATCACTATTACCACTACTGCTTGGGGAACTAGAGTCTGATGTCTTAGTGGTGGTAGGCTCAGGGGAGTTAACTGTGCAGGACTTATCCCCTGGCCAATGGCCTTTATTTCTACACACATAGCACCAAGGCTTTTTCTGATTGTGTGAAGAGTTTGAAGAAGATGAAGGAGTTTTATCCCCACCCCCAGAGGAGTGTTTTGGACCTGAAGAAGGATCTTTGTGTTTACCTTTATCCCCATGCTTGTCCTGATATTTTTCACCATCCTTCTTTTTGATGCCTTTGTCACCCCCTGTATGAGCTTTTCTGCTCACCCTTGTTCTGATCCATTTGTCTGCCTTCTTTGCCAATTCTTGTGGAGAGGTCAGATCTGAGTCCACAAGATACTGATGTAACAAGTCAGACACACAATTATTTAAGTTATACTCTCTCAGAATCAAGTTATATAGGCTTTCATAATCAGTCACCTTACTGCCATGTAACAAACCTTCTGGGGCCTTGACAGAACAGGCAACAAAGTCTGTCCAGTCCTGTGATGACTCCTTTTTGGTCTCTCTGAACTTAAGTCTGTACTGTTTAGTGGTTAAGCCCAGACCAACTAAGAGTGCATTTTTAAGAACCTGGTAATTATCTGCATCATCCTCTATGAAAATAAGAAGTCTGTCTCTACCTTTGCCAGAGAAGGATAAACAAAGGATAGCAGCCCACTGTACATGAGGGACCCTCTGAACTGTACAGGCCCTCTCAAGTGCAGCAAACCACTTGTTGATGTCATCACCATACTTGTGAGGAGGGACAACCTTGTGCATATTTCTAGAATCAAATGAAGGTTTCCTAACATTTGTATTCCTAAAACTGCTGCTGCCACCATGAGGAACTAACCCCAAACCCTGCCTCTCTTTCTCCACAGCCAGGGATTCCCTGTCTAAGGCCAACTGTTGCTGCATTAGCTTCAGTCTGGCCTCCTCTAATCTCAGCTTTCTGAGTTCCCTATCTCGGGACTGGTCCTCAGGGTTAGAATTATGTGAAGCCTCTGAGACAGAGGTAAGATGAGAGTGTGCAGAGGTAGACCTATCTCTAACAGGGGCCAGTCTAGTGACCTGGCCTCTAGGGGTGAAGGGAACCCTACTTGTGTGTGAACCCTTACCACTACCAGTTCTACTAGGGGGCTTGTTGGCAGATAGGTCTGTGGAAGGACCCTCCCCAGGATTGTCATCTTGCTCCTCTGGACTTTCCTGATTGGAGTTATCCTCTACCTCTTCCTCAGTGCTGATTCCCTGGTCATCCTGGAGGAGGAGATTTAAGAGGTACTCCTTTTTGGGGTTCTTCCAAATCCCTAAATTTCTTTCAATGCAGAGCTTCTTCAAGCTTTTATAGTTTAAATTGTCATAGGTAGTCTTGACAGCTCTAGGGGTGGCTTCTACAGAAGACATATTGGTGGTCATTCCAACCCTGGCGGTCCATGACCGCCGGGTTGGAGGACCGCGGGAGCACGGCCGACAGGCCGGCGGTGCTCCAATGGGCATTCCGACCGCGGCGGTAAAGCCGCGGTCGGACCGGCAACACTGGCGGGCTCCCGCCAGTGTACCGCCGCCCATTGGAATCCTCCAAGGCGGCGCAGCTAGCTGCGCCACCGAGGGGATTCCGACCCCCCCTACCGCCATCCAGTTCCCGGCGGTTCTCCCGCCGGGAACCGGATGGCAGTAGGGGGGGTCGCGGGGCCCCTGGGGGCCCCTGCAGTGCCCATGCCACTGGCATGGGCACTGCAGGGGCCCCCGTAAGAGGGCCCCTAAATGTATTTCACTGTCTGCTGCGCAGACAGTGAAATACGCGACGGGTGCAACTGCACCCGTCGCACAGCTTCCACTCCGCCGGCTCGATTCCGAGCCGGCTTCATCGTGGATGCCTCTTTCCCGCTGGGCTGGCGGGCGGCCTGAAGGCGGCCGCCCGCCAGCCCAGCGGGAAAGTCAGAATTACCGCCGCGGTCTTTCGACCGCGGAACGGTAACCTGACGGCGGGACTTTAGCGGGCGGCCTCCGCCGCCCGCCAAGGTCCGAATGAGGGCCATTGAAAGAAAAAAGTTTAGGAAAGTCAGTAAAAAGTTAGAAGAATAACAGAGCTAACATTTTAGAGAAAATAAGAAAACTTTTCAGAACTTTCTAAAACCTTTTGCAAAGTTTAAAGAACATCTAAAAAAGTTAGAAATTTGTTTCTAGGTATATATTGTATATGCTCTAAGTATTGGAGCAAGCTTTTCTTGTGACAAGCACAGGTAACAAAGTGGTAGCGCAATTGCAAGTACTTATCCCACTGCTGCATCACCAATGTAGGAGGCTGGCCTGGTTTGTAGTGGGTACCTTGGGTACTTACACCTTATACCAGGTCCAGTTATCCCTTATTAGTGAAATGTAGTAGTGTTCTAGCAGCTTAGGCTGATAGAGGTAACTATAGCAGAACAGCTTAGGCTGAACTAGGAGACTTGCAAAGCTCATGCAATACCACTTATAGTTACACAGTACTTATACACAAGTAAAGACAATACTCAGTGTTACCAAAAATAAAGGTATTTATTGGGGTGACACAGTACCAAAAATATCTTAGAGACAATACTCCTTCTGGAGGTAAGTATTATACACAATATATACACTAGACACCAAAATTAGACAAGTAAATAGTCATAGAACAATGCAAACAGTAGGAAATCCTAAAGAATGCAAAGGGAGAAAATAGGTCTAGGGCAACACCAACCATATACTAAAAAAGTGGAATGCAAATCACGAATTCCCCCCTAGACAAGTGTAGTGTGCAGTATCGCTGGGAGAGTAAGAATACAGTAAAGGTAAGCAAATTACCCCACCCATGAAGCCAAGAAAAGCAGGAGTAAAGTACTGCAAGTTTCCTTAGGACACGCTACACCTCGTTTTGGGGATTTTGCAGCAGCCAACCAAGTCTGTAAAGAAGAACTGCTGGATTATTGGAGCTGAAGACCTGCAAAGGAAGAGGACCAAGTCCAGAAGTCGAAAGAAGTTTCAGGAAGAACAGGAGCCCCTGCCAACGCAGAAGGGGGTGCAAAAGAAGAGTCCCCAGTTAGTCGAAGACTGCAAAAATTCACCCTAGGAAGATGCCAGCAGGATCCTGCATGACGCAAAAGATGTCCCATGGCGTGAAGATCGTTGCAGATGAGATTTCGTGTTGGAAGACGCCAACAAGCCTTGGCTACAACAAAAATACGCTTTGTGTCAAAATGGCACTGGATGGACCCAGGAGGGACCTGTGGGCCTCAACTCTGTATGAGGAGGAAGAGAGGGCTCTCAGCACTTCAGAGAGCCCTCAGGATGCCAGCCAGCACCCCCAGGAGTCGCAGGATCCAGCTTCAAAAGAGGTGTAATACGTGGTTGATGCAGCACAACAAAAGAAGGTCCCACACCGCCGGAGAACAATTCAGCGAGTTGCGCATCGCAGGATGGAGTGCTAGGGACCTGGGCCAGGCTGTGCACATAGGAATTTGTGCACAGAGGCCTCAGGAGGTGAAGCAGACGCAGTACACAGGGGTACCATTGCTATAAGGGAAGGCAAGGTCTTACCTCCTCCATATTGCGTCAGCAGGACCTCAGGACAGTCTATGTTGATGATGTCTACTCTCTGTGTCCTTATAAGCATGCTTGTTGCTGTGAGAGGAGTCCCACGGTACCGGTCGTCACCTTGGAAGGTGCCTTCTTGTACAGGGGAATGACTCCGTCACTCCACGGGAGATTTCTTCGGTTCTTCTGGTGCAGGATGAAGACAGGGAGTCCCCAGAGTATGCACATCGTAGAAACTGTTGCAGTTGCTGACTCGGAGCTGAGGTTGCTGAAGTAAAGTGTCTCTTGTAGACACTTTGTTGCAGTTACAGCGTTTCTTGGAGCAGGCTGCGGTTGATCCGAGGTCAGAAGAGTCTGAAATTGTTGCAGAGGATTCCTGAAGGAAACTTGGAAGCAGAATCTGAAGAGAACCCACAGGAGAGACCCTAAATAGCCCTCAGAGGGGGATTGGCTACCTTATCAGCTAAGGACCTATCAGGAGGGGTCTCTGATGTTGCCTGCTGGCACTGGCCACTCAGAGCCCTCCAGAGTGCCCCCACACCTTGCAAAGCAAGATGGCTGAAGTCTGGGACACACTGAAGGAGCTCTGAGCACCACCCTGGGGTGGTGATGGACAGGGGAGTGGTCACTCCCCTTTCCTTTGTCCAGTTTCCTGCCAGAGCAGAGGAGAAGGGGTCCTTGAACCGGTGCAGACTGGTTTATGCAAGGAGGGCACCATCTGTGCCCTTCAAAGCATTCCCAGAGGCTGGGGGAGGCTACCCCTACCTAGCCTGTAACACCTATTTCCAAAGGGAGAGGGTGTAACATCCTGCTCTCAGAGGAAATGCTTTGTTCTGCCTTCCTGGGACGGGGCTGGCCAGACCCCAGGAGGGCAGAACCCTGTCTGTGAGGTGGCAGCAGCTGTAGCTGCAGTGCAAGCATCAGAGAGCTGGTTTGGCAGTACTGGGGGTCCATGCTGAAGCCCCCAGGATGCATGGAATTGGCTCTCAAATACCAGATTTGGAAGTGGGGGGCAATTCTATCTTAGACATGTTACATGGCCATATTCAGAGTTACCATTGTGAAGCTACATATAGGTATGGACCTATATGTAGTGCACGCGTGTAATGGCGTCCTTGCACTCACAAAGTCCAAGGAAATAGCCCTGAGCTATGTGGGGGCACCTTTGCTAGTGCAAGGGGGCCCTCACACTTAGTAACTTTGCACCTAACCTTCAGCAATTGAAGGTTAAACATATAGGTGGCTTATAAGATATTTTAGTGCAGTGAAAATGGCTGTGAAATAGTGTGTGCACTATTTTACACAGGCTGCAATGGCAGTCCTGTGTAATGGTTTGTTTGAGCTCCTTATGGGTGGGAAAAGAAATGCTGCAGCCCATATGGATCTCCTGGAACCCCAATGCCCTGGGTACCTAGGTACCATATACTTGGGACTTATAACGGGGGTCCAGTGTGCCAATTGAAATTGGTAAATGAAGTCACTGGCCTACAGTGACAAATGTAAAAGCTGAGAGAGCATATGCACTGAGGTTCTGATTAGCTGAGCCTCAGTGACACAGGCACTACACAGGCATACATATTAGGCCACAAACTATGAGAACTGGTGTCCTGGCTAGCAGGATCTCAGTGAGAAAGGCAACACACACTGACATAGGTTTTTATCTATGAGCACTGGGGTCCTGGCTAGCAGGATCCCAGTGACACAGTAAAAACACACTGACACACACTTACAAACAGGCCACAAGTGGGAGTAACTATGCTAGAAAGAGGCTACTTTCCTACGCCATCACACTTCTATAAGTATGACAATTCAGACTAAAGTCAGATTATAATCAGATGTATTGATAAAGCGCATATTAAGACCACTACACATACAAATAACACATAAAAACCAATCCAATAAGAGCAACACGCTAAAACAACAAGGGGCATATTTACATGCCCCTTTGCCGCCTTAGCGCCAACAGAGCATTATTTTTTTACACTTAGGTGGCGCTAAGGTGGCCTTTACCCGTGCCAGATTTACAAAGTGGTACAATGCATGCATTGCGCCTCTTTGCAACCCCTTGCGCCACATTATGCTTGCGCCACTCATAATGTATGCGACAGGGCTGTTCCAACGCAGGGAGGCCCGAAAAAATGGCACAGTAAATTTAATAGATTTCACTGCATCATTTTTCCTTCATTTTTAACGCCTGCTCAAGGCAGTCATTAAAATGACACCCCCATTAAAGTCAATGGTCTTCCCTGGTCTTTGCTGCACTAGCGTCAACTTTTTTTACACTAGTGCAGCAAAGCGCCAAAATAGCATCTGATGCTGTTGTGGTGAAGGGCACCATGGTGCGCCATATTGTAAAAACGGCGCAACCATGATGTCGTTAGGTGGGCAAGGGCGACGCAAGAGAAGTGGCGCCTCGGGCTCGATGCGCCACTATCTCATAAATATGCCTCTAAGTGTATTGTGCTAAAAAAATAATTTCACATTAGGTCGACACTCTAAGGCGGTCATTCCTACCTTGGCGGGCGGCGGTCGCCGCCCGCCTGGCGGGAACCGCCAGAAGACCGTACCGCGGTCAAAAGACTGTGGCGGTCATTCTGTCTTTCCCGCTGGGCTGGCGGGCGACCGCCAAAAGGCCGCCCGCCCAGCGGGAAAGCACCAGCAATGAGGAAGTCGGCTCCGAATGGAGCCGGCGGAGTTGCTGGTGTGCGACGGGTGCAGTTGCACCCGTCGCGATTTTCAGTGTCTGCCAAGCAGACACTGAAAATCAATGTGGGGCCCTGTTAGGGGGCCCCTGCAGTGCCCATGCCAGTGGCATGGGCACTGCAGGGGTCCCCAGGGGCCCCACGACACCCGTTCCCGCCAGCCAGGTTCTGGCGGTGAAAACCGCCAGAACCAGGCTGGCGGGAAGGGGGTCGGAATCCCCATGGCGGCGCTGCTTGCAGCGCCGCCGTGGAGGATTCACAGGGGCAGCGGGAAGCCGGCGGGAAACCGCCGGCTTCCCTTTTCTGACCGCAGCTTTACTGCCGCGGTCAGAATAGCCCCAGAAGCACCGCCAGCCTGTTGGCGGTGCTTCCTCCGTCCCCTACCCTGGTGGTCTCGGACCGCCAGGGTACGAATGACCCCCGAAAAGTCCTTTTCCTATGGATGTTAAAGATGCCAGCATGGTGTAGTGGATTGAATTTAATGAGTGTTTCATGTCAGACCGACATGTTAAAATTTGCAGGTGTTAAAAATGTCTCCTATGGACTGACTTATTCATTTCATACATAAATTACAGTCTTATTCTCACCATTATGGGCCTTCATTTTTGCCACAAATAGCTGTACAAATTTGACAACCTTTATACCCAGGCGTACTGGGGTAAGGCCTTGCGTGAGTATTTGTCTACAAGTTCTTATTCCACCTTAAATAATGTGGCCCCTCGATAGTTTTTACTTTAAAGGAGTAGCGCTGGAAAAACGCAAGGGATATGAATCATTGTCTTCTCACCCTTCCTACAGAGCCTGGACTCATCTCCTTGTATTATTCTGGGCCAGGGGACCAGGAAGTAATCTGCTTCAGAGTTGCCTGGGCCACAAGACACAGTCTCATGAATGGTAGCTTTAAGTGGAATGGGGATCCATAATCGAAATAAGGCTCATGTTTTAAGAGCTTGTAAGAATGAATAACTTGCCAGGCTTGAGCTTTCTTCGCCAACGTTGCTTCATCATCTTATAAACAGAGTGACCTGGTAATGTGTCTTTTAAATCATTTAGATGAGACTTGAAGACTCCATACATATCCTGCATAGAGAGAGATTGAATTGTGTCTTTTAGATAGTCGTTTAGCCCAGCTTTTGAGTTGAGATTGTTTATTTCCTGCAAGTCCGGGGCTTATATGGTGCTATTTTCGGCAAATGAAAACCGTGACACATCTCGAGGAAGCCATTTATAAAAGCTCAACTTTGTTTTGTGAGCCCAAACTCTAGACATAGCTGGGCCTGTGAAGTATGATTTGGCAGTTTGAATGTTAACTGATGGGTCTGATTTAAGGCCTTTGCCATCTTCTCTACTGCAATTTCAGAACCATAGCTCTGATGAGTAAAAGTTTTGTTGCCAGTTCTTTCCTTAGGGGGTCCCATAATGCTGACGGTATCCTGATACTAGGGAGGCAGCCTTTGACTTGACGGCCTCCCTGAGCAGTATTAAAGAGCCTGTAGAGTCAAACGCCACTCAGAAATACTTATACTGTGAAGAGCACGCAAGCCGGAAACTGCCAATAGTCCAAGCATCAGGTGTTCTGATTTTCTTGGTAAATCTAACTACTTTGGTTTTTGATTTTTGTAACGTTTACTTCTAATTTGTTCTGCTGAGTAACGGTCGAGAGGCTATTTAAAAGGCACTTTAACCCCATGGGTGTCAAGCTACATAGAAGCAGGTCATTGGCATAAACAATTTGGGTCATAGGGAGACCACCAAGTTTTGGGAGGTGTGCATTTAACCTCGTCTGTGCTGAGGACGGTGCGGTGCTGTCCTCAGCCACAGTGTGTGTGTGCTGGGGACGACACTGTGCCGGCTTCGCACCCACCCATAGGAGAAGCTCTGGCACTCCCCCTGTGGGCTGCCCCTTTAATGTCCTCCACTAGGGATATCAGCAGAAGTGATTCCACTGCCACCCCTCGGCATCTAATGGTGTCTGCGCAAGCACGGCACGTTGACATCATCAGAAGCTGCCGGGGACGCACTGAAAGTCATTTGGCTTCCAGTGCGTTTGGAGAGAGGACATGCTTTAGGTAAATCCTCCTCAGTGGGTTTTGGGTTTGAAAACAGACACGGAGGAAAGGAAAGAGTTTTTACTTTCTCCTGTGCCTGGTTGGGGTGGATTCCTGCTCCACGATCGCAGTGAGGGCTGTGATCACGGAGCAGGATTCCAAACATTGGAGCACCAGAGATTTCTTTAATGTTGGGGGAGTGACCCCTTCAGCAAGGGTCGTTCTCGATGGGGAAAAAATATAAATCAATGCTTCAGCCCCCTGCAAGGTAGATTGGCTGTTTTTTCACCAACCGACTAGTTCGCCAAGGATTCCGTTTTTTGGCATTGATTATGGGCAGCGAACACTTGGGAAAGGGTCGCTCCCCTTGAGGGAAAATATTTTTGGGAGTTTCCCCCACCCCAGAGGGCAGATTGGCAGTTTTTAGGCCAATCTGCCCTGTGGAGGGGGGAGGTGGAAGCCCACTAGACCACCAGGAATTGTCTTGTTGTTGGGGGAGCAACCCCTTGAGCAATGGTCGCTCCCCTTGGGGGGCATTTTTTTTGTATTCCGCCCCTAGAGGACAGATCCCCCATTATTAGGCCGGTCCGCCCTCTGGGCGGGTTGAGGTGGGGGCTGGAAGCCCACTAGTCCTCAAGTGATTTTGTTGTTGTTCGTAGAGCGACCCCTTGGGCAAGGGTCACTCCCATTGGGGGAATTTGTTTTGTTTTCTGCCCTCCCCCCAAGGGGGCAGATCAGTTATTTTTTATGCTGATCTGCCCTTTGGCAGGGGGCAGAAGCCACTAGACACCAGGAATTGTGCACAATTAGTGCCATTCAATGTGTCGGCCCTTAGGCAAGGGTTGCTCCTCTTTATTTTGTCACATACAATATGGCCATTTGTTGCCCTTTTTGAGGCATACTGGCCATAGTTTTAGGCCAATCCTCCCCCAAAGGCACCAGAAACCCACTACACACCATGGAAAATAGTTAGCATAATTTGTGGAGATCCCTTTAGTTTAGGCACATATTTTGCCTATTTCTGCCTCCCATGGGGGTAGAAGGGTGATATTTTTAGACCCACTAGACACCAGGGAAAGATTCCATGTGTGTGATAACTGTGTGTTCTGGTGTTTAGCTGGCTGTGTGTCTACTGGCCTTTAGCTGGCAGTGTGTGTGGACTTGCACTTGGTTGGCTGTTTTTTTGAATTTTCAATTGTTAATAGTGTATTTCATTTTTGTGAAATCTCTTATTCATAAAATGTAAATTTTGAACCTTTCACTATTCCTCACGCCAAATCCAACCAGTATGTATGTGTACTTGAGGAATGGATGGTTGTGCAGTTATATTTGTATTTTCTGTCTTTCTCTACCAGGCATACATTGCCTCTAGTGAAAATCTACCAACTCAAGTTTTTTTTGTAAACTAGACACACCGGAGAATAAAGGGTGTTGTACCTCTCGTGGATCCCATCAAGTTTTCTTTCCCACAATGCCCTGCAAACATCAAAATGTGATGAAAACACACATTGTTCTTGCATTTCTGTGCCATATTCTTCCAGAATCAGAAGGAAACCACAAAATTCCTACCACCCAGAGTTTCTCCACTTGTCCCAGTACAAATGCTGCCCACCTTCTATGGCTGGTCCTAGTGCCTGCAACAGGAACGGATCAAACAAACATCAATGGGAGTCCTCACAAAGGGACCCTCCTTTACCTTGGTTTAATTTGTTCTGTCGCAGGCACTAGGCCCGGCCACACAAGAGAGGTACCATTTTTTATCAGAAGACTTGGGGGAATTACTGGGTAGAAGGCAGTTTGCGGCTCCCTACAGATTCCAGAACTTCCCATCACAGAAATATGAGGAAAATGTGTTTTTAGTCAAAGTTTGAGGTTTGCAAAGAATTTTGGGTAACCCATCCTAGTGAGAACCACGCAAGTCACTCCAACCTGGATTCCATTAGGTGTCTAGGTGATGGCTGCGCTTGGGCCCAAAATCTACAGCTGGGCACATTGTAAAATAAAGGTCGGTTTTTGGTGGAAAAATGTGATATGTTCATATTGCGTTTTGAGACGCCTCCTGTCTCACGCACTTGGCCTACGCACACAAGTGAGGTACCATTTTTATCTGGAGACTTAGGAGAACACAGAATAGTAGAACATGCGTTATTGCCATTAGTATTTTTCTGCATTTGTACCTTAAAAATATAAGGCAGTGTGTAAGAAGGAAGTCATTTAGAGAAATGCCCTTTAATTCACGTTAGTACGCGTATCCACAGATTCAGAGATGTGTAAATAACCACTGCTTCTACACTCCATATCCTGTGCCCATTCCAGAAATACATAGCTTTCTTTGATACTTATTTTTCACTATTTATATTTTTCAATATGAATTGCTCCCAGTACACAATGAAAACCATTGCATGGTGCAGCTCAGTTCTTTGCTCTGGGCACGGCAAGTTCTTGGAAAACCCACAAACCCTGTATTTCCACACAAGCAGAAGGGTCTAGCAGATGTAATGGTATATCGATTTTGTAAACTGGCCATTGGGACGAAAAGTTACAAATGAAAACATTGTCACAAATGGCCATTTTTTCCTACTAATTTTCAATATTTTTTTATTTCAACACTTGTTTTCTTTGAGAGAACCCTGCAAAATCTATCCAAATGACCCCTTGATGAACTCAGAATTTTGTCTGGTTTTCAGAAATGTATAGCTTTCGGGGATCCACCATGGGTTTCACACCTGTTACCTTAGCAGTAGTTTGCCATATCTCAGACCTCTCCAGGGGAGTCCACAAACCCTGGGTACCTGTTGTATCCCTGGGTACCTTTAGATGTCGTGGAAAAAAGACACAAATTTGGTGTGGATAGCTTATATGAACAAAAGGTTATGGGGGCCTAAGTGGAAACTACCCTAAATAGCTAAAAAAAAAAGGGTTAGCACTGGGGGTGTGGGGTTTGGGGAGGCCTAGCAGCAAAGGGGTTAAGAATTAAAATCATGTGACAAGGTAAATGTTGAACAGCAGGATAGTTAGAAAACATGCCTGATTCAGACCCATTGTCATAAATATCTTCTGCCCACACGTTGGGAGAACATCCCCCTTTGCTGGGAGCCAAACAGGGTGTCGTCCCAAGAGGCGAGCTTCAAAGGGGAAGCCGTCTTTGGTGGGCAAATGGCAATCACTCTCATGTAGGGCTGGCCCTTTGTTCAGGTAGATGGGATGGCAGTGGAAAGAGAGAGAAGAAACCAGTTTGTCAGTTGCCAAGCTTTTTTTCCATAGGCATGTAGCCCACTGGTAGCCACACCTTTAGGGTGAGCTATCAAGTTCCTAACACCCAAGGAACAGTTCAGAATTCTTGAGAGTGGCCAGAATAGTTTGTAAATTATTATTATCCCTTTGGGATTGCTAGATGCCATACATAGCCACAAGTAGTCACAGGGTGGGAGGGATTCTGGTAGCCCATTGGCTAGAGAACACATCATCCTCCCATGGCACTTTCTGGCAATAAATAAGGCACTGGTGGCTCCCAGAGTCTCAGATCACATCTAGACTGGAGAAAGGACCAAAGAAGGTCTGCCCTGCTGACCCCTCGACCTAGCAAAAGAGGCTCCACCAACAGCTAGACTGCACTTGCTGTTTTTGGGCTGGCAAAGAGTGCACTGTGTCTTTGGTGCCTACTCAGAGGAAAGGTTGCTCCTCAGCCCCAAATTGAAGTTGTGACATATAGCGTAAATCTGCTGACCCCCTGTTTCAGCACCAGGGCCATAATGGCTGAAGTAGTCTTTTGTAGCCAGTCAGTAGCCACTCACAACGAATCGTCGCTGACTGCCAACGTGCAGCCAAGAAGACCTCCACCCAGACTCAAAAGTGTCTGTTGGACTTGATAGAGTGTCAGAGTGTTGGATTGATTGCCAAAGATGAACACTAGCCCTCATCAAAGGCTATTGCTTGACCTGTTGTGTTAGGAGATTGGTAGCCTTGCCGCAGATGGACTTCTACTGGTTCAAAGAGGACTTTGAAGGACTCCTACCGCTGGGACCAAATTCTACCCACCTTACCCATGGACCGAGGAATAACCCCAGGAAGAACCCCGTCAACTGCACAGCACACAGAGCATCTTTCAGCATCCTCAGCATCCTCAGCATCCTGCATCCCCAGCATCAGGCCACTCCATTGAAGTCTATGGCGGTGTTGATGAAAAGTGTGCAACTGAACTTGAGACAGCTTTGGTGACCAGGTAAGTGTCCAAATACTCCTTATTGCCAGCCCCCAGGCATTCTCCCTATCGTAATTGGTCACCCAACTGGGGCCAGATTAGCTGAACACAACTCTTTCAAACTTTTCAAAAGTTTCTACACTTTATAGTTACCAATGCTTGTTCGTACTTTAGACTAAAAAAGTGAGATTTATGCTTTCTTTAAAAATCGAAAATTTAACAAAAAAAATAACCTATATTTCTTTAAATTGGTGTTGAATTTCTTATGTGTTGAGTGACTTTCTTATTACGTTGTTTGGTGATTCTAAATTATTTACACTAGTTCCTTTGTTTAAGCCTTATTGATTGAAGTCACCACTACAGAGGGTTGAGCCAGAGGTTTTACAAACAGGCTTAACTGGACCCAAGACAGTTTCTTGAGTTTTTTACATGGTAAAGTCGCACATCCATACCATATAAGTTACAACAATCCTCACAGTCTGTAGTTATGTGCAGGAGTTTCATCTTGAGGTCTGTGAGTCAGTGTGATGATCCACTGCTTGGGGACCACTGTGCTTTGTACATATTGTGGTACAATTTATACGACAGGCTGTAAGGTTGTTGGTACAGCCAGCACTGTATTTCAGTGTATGGTGGTACTAGACTCTTCAGGCTTTACTTTGTGACCAAGCAGCTTATGTTTTAGGAGTGGCTCTGTGCAGGCGTCGCTATTCCAGATGTGATGGCTGATGCACTGGGTGGTTTTACTACCATTTTGTTTAATGATATAGGTAATTGTTGATTGCGTAAAAATCTGACATTGCATATAATGAATGTCCTTGACTGCTCTTCCATTTCTGGGCTGCAACTTCCAGAGGTAGTCCCTTTTGCATCTTTGTGGGCATATGACAGGGTTCTCCTTTAAATGAATCTTGCATTGTTATGGGTCATTTTCCTTGTGCCAGTGTCTTGCACGTCTATATGCGCCAGTTAGATCTGCATGTGTATGCAACTGAACTCCATGTGTATGTATGTGTATGCTACCAACATTGAGGTGGATCACAGCATTCTTCGTCAGGGTTCCATATGTGTCAGGGTTGCTGACATTTGTTTATTTAAGGGTTTTTCAGATGTGCCCGTGTGTCAGCCTGAGATTGTGTTAGTGATCGCTCTAATGTAGCATCTGAATTTGTTCTTATATTATGCTTACTATAACTGTCCCCCTAAATAAACACTTACTTTAAATTATTTCTGTTCTCCCTTGATCATTGTCACACAGTTTGGGTGCTTCATTTCTAGTTGCGTAAATTTGTAAAATATGCGGTTGGTTTTTGGGGGAACAGTGGGTGTCGGGGGCGGCAGATGGATAGATGGGTTTGAGGGGTTTTGGTTAGTCTGTGGCAGTTTTTAGGTCGAATCCTTCCAGACCGCGTAACTGTCTGGTTTGCTAATTACATTTTAGGGACATTCAGAAAGCTTCCCTGGGAATGCATTCCACCCATTCCTTACCATTGGCTTTGTGGTTCGTAACTCACATTTGCTGGCTCTACTTGTTTTAGGCTGTCCAGGTTGAGTGTGTCCCCTTTGTTTTCCAAACCCTATTTACAGTGTTCTTCCACCAGTACTGGATTTTTGTAAAAAGAACTTTACATCTTGTTCTTATCTTTGCTGTGCATTCAAAGACAGAGTTCAAATTCAAGTCACTGTCTTCCAGGGAGCTTGGTGTTTATTTTTCTTTCTCTTACTTCAAAGTGAGGGGATTTGTGTGACAATCATGCTGGCTACGGGGGGTGTGCTTAGGGAAGGTTTTACAATGTGTTTTTCCAGCACACAAGAACATTTAAATGTCTGTAAATTAACTGTGAAGATGGGGACGCCCAAGCCATTTTCTGTCGCTGCTGCTAGGATGGGACTACATCCTACAACAGTCCTTGTTCTCCTCTTGGCCCATGATATGGAGGGCCCTACTGCAACACCAGACTCCTAAGTGCTTTCTTCAACCCATGGCATGGGACGGCCGAGCCATTCTGCATCGCTGGTGCTGGGGTTGGACTACGTCCCCCAGTAGTCTGTGCTCTCCACTTGGCCCAGGCAACACCATGCTCATAAGCGCTTTCTACAACCTGCTGCATGCGATGAATGTGGGACAGAGACCAGGTGAAGAGTGTGTCTATCAGCGTCTGTCAGATCCTGGTAGATGCTGGGCTGTGCAATCACTTTTGGCTTTTCTACTAAAGATACTGTTTTCTTTTTAAATTGCTCCTCCTCACATTGGACAGAGCTTCAGTGTATATCTGGACTAGCTGCTTTTGGACTTGGGCTCCGTAATAATTGTACTGCTGTATCTTCTCCAAATGGGCCCCTTGAAGGCAGTGGCATCTTTTTCGTAAGGAATTAAATTAATTGACTTTGCCCTATTTGAAGTTATCTATGCCACTCTTTATCATACGTAATGAGAGCCCTGAAACTGTTCTGGCCTGTAAGTTAGTGCTAAGGATCATTTGTTAATTGTGAAGGCAGTTCTAAAGGATCATTAATGTGTTTTATCTTGTGTAATCTGCTTTTCCACCCTCTTGGTTGTTCTGCAATAGATTTCACACCTTGCGGTAACTAAATATGTTACTACCGAGGAGGAAGTAAACGATTGGCAGGGCCATACTCCCATTTATTTGGAGTGTATTTCGGGTGCTTGCATAGCCACTTGAGAGGTTTCAAAGCTGTTGATAATTCATTTTGACACAGGCAAGCTAATAAACAAGCTAAACATACTGCTAAAAGGGGGTGTGGCCATGCAAGATGGGCAGTTAGATGCTTTCCTCATGCTCCTGCGAACGCTGAATGAATACTGCCAAAATACTGCTGCTATGATCCCCATCTACCCCCACTGGCACGCGCCCCATCTGTGTCACAGATTTGGGGAGCTGACAGAAGGATTACTTGGGTTCCCCCGATGGCTGCCTTGGAAAGACCAGGGTGTGCCAAGTACCTGGTTGTACTGAGCCTTCCTCTTACCAGGCCAGTGCCCAGCTGGGGTGCGCACTATGTGAGGGAGGCCGGGCACCACACCTGTGGATGCCACAGCATCCTACATTGGTGAGTCCTACTGGGCCCTTACTACCTGTAACCTGTTCAAGGAAAGCATTGCTCCTCACCCACGGATGGCGGAGGCTTAGCTCCACATGACTGGCGGTGTGAAGCCACAGCTTTTCATTGCATTTGAGGCACGCAGGTGGGGCCCCAGAGAGGCCTGAGAAAGTGTGTAGGGGTGGACTGGACTCTGGACCTGAGTTCGGAGGACTGTGCCACTGTGAACCCAGACAGGTGAGACTTACCAGAACTCTAAGGACCTGCCCGCTTTAACCTTGACTGCTGCTGGGCCCAGCCTGTGACCTTAGCCTCCTTATCTCCTCGGCGGCTGCATGCACTGGACTTCAGCACTGCCCAAAGTGGTATGCATTTTGCCACCTGTGGCCTGGCTCCCTTTTATCCTACTGTCATGGGGACCTCACTGCTAGCCCCTCGGTGTTGAGTCCCTGGACCCTTGTCAGTGATGAGAGCTCCTGCCTGGACTGCCCTGAGGGTCTATGCATGGGGCGTTTGATCCAGGATTGAAGGCCCTTGTCGCTTGAGGCTTGTGGAGCCTAGAAACTGCCTACCTGCATGGGGGAGGACCAGGGACACCATAGCCCCCTCCCCCCTGTTTATGGTGGGAGTACTTGAGAAACCTTCCTGATGTTCTCTGCTTGGGCTGTTCCTGCTCCTTTATTAGACACTAGTGATTACGACTGCAGGACACTGGGTTGCCCTGTTTCTTCTCCTCAATACCCACTAAGGTTCTACGGGCACCCCCCGACAAGACATTCCCAAATTGCCTGACTGTGGTGGCCCGACCACCCCAGTGAAGACTAATGGTGTTGCGTGGGGAGTCTTAGTCGGCCCTACATGTGCTGGGTGAACATTGGTGACTTCTAGGATCTAACTGAGCTCAGAACCCTGCTTTTGGGGGGGGAGGGACTTGCTTCCTGCCAAATCCCAGTGCCCCTCTGAGAACAATTTTTGCCCCCCTTTTTAATATCTGGGACCGAGATGCTATCCTGATGTATGTCCGGGCAAAGGGGCCTCCTCTTTCCCAGGGCAGACCTACTTCTAATTTCCAAGACTACACGCAATAAGTTCAGGAGCAATGGAAATAATTAATTGCTGTCAAACGGTGCTTCAGAGACATGAACCTGAAGTACAGCCTGATCTTTCAAGCTAAATTCTGAGTACAACATGGAGGGAAGGTACCTTTTTTTCAGCTCTGGAGAAGCCTGTGACTGGCTGGACACCCTAGCACAGCCACAGCCACAGCTCACGGCTCGGGATACTAGGACCAGTCAGCCCCATGTGTGCAGAGAAAATCTGTCTGCCCACGAGGGCTGAAAGGAGGGTGAAGAAGCCTCAATGACATCCAATGATATGAGAAAATTGTAGTTTGTCCGAATGGAACAGTCACAACCACGGAGGTGGTGCCGAGCACAAGTGACTCTTTTCAACAACTCTGCGTTGACCCTGACACTGCTAGTGATAGCACTGGTTTGGAATGACTCCTGGGACCTGCTTGATTGTTGGAACCCTTGGTGGACTGCTGCTGCAGGGAGGGCTGAGAGGGGGAGTCCCCGGGCCCACCCGGACACTGCTAACATCCACAATACCTGTACTTAAGTGGTAACATTGGTCGAGATGGGTAAAGAATGGTGTAAGGTAACTGGAAAGGGTGTGAGGTGGGCTAATTCTGTATTATTAAGTTGAATTTCCTGTTAGTAACATTTCTTCCTAGGCTGGCAGGAGGTGTCATGGGAAGACGTGGGTGGGCAGGGAGCGGGAGCTTGAGTGCCAGTGGCTTTACACACCTTTCTTATTTCTCCCCTCTAGCAGAGCACACAGTTTATCTGTTACTATAGTTATAGTTTATCTCTATCTTTTCTTCTATTATAGGGTTGAAGCTATCTCCTACCAGGCCAGTTAGAGGGTGGGGTGCCCTATTTCAGCTGTTCAAAGGGAGGGGGTGTTGGGTACCAGTTTTTAATGTACAGGTTTCTACAATTGGGTAACATTATATTGCTCTTGTGCACTAAGGTTTCAGTCACTGAACTTCACTCACTCCTGCAGACATCCTCCAAAGTTGGAGATAGTTCACCAGTCACCACCACATACAAATGTCAGCCCATACGACTAAACTTATGTCCTGGAATGTCATGGGCATCACCCAATTTGAGAAACACAGGAGGATACATGCCTACCTCAAACATTATAAAGTGTCCATTGCTTTCCTACAAGAAACACGTATATGGGGAGATTGTATACATAGCCTCAGGAAATGGTGGAGAGGACAACTGTATGCCACCTCTTACTCCGGCTAAGCCTGAGGGGCGCTGATATGGTTGGCCCCTGGGATCCCTTTCCAATATAGGGATCATATTTCAGATCCAGAAAGTTGATATGTCATATTATTTGGGACTCTAGATGGTAGAGAGGTCTATATGGTGAATGTATGCCACAAACTGTGACTGTCCAGACTTCTATAATACGGCTGCAGCTGCTGCTTCACCCTTACCTTGCTGTCAACATTATAATGGCAGGAGACTATCTGTGTCCTCAATGGCTCCCTAGACCGGGACCCACCCAAACTCCACACCAAACCCCATATGACTGAAGCACTTCATGACATGATGAGGGAATTACACCTTCTCCACAATTGAAGGAACAGACATCCTCTAGACAAAACGTTCTCCTGCTACACCCCTGCAGCAAAGACCCACAGTCGATTAGACTACTGCTTGGACTCCAGCGACATAGAAAAAATGACATCTGGGATCTAGTACCTGACCCTTTATTTACTGGACCATTCCCCTGTTCTTTCATGTTTCAGGAGGGAATGCAACTGCCGGCAATAGCGCTGTGGCGCCTGAGAGAAGAAGTCTTAACTGACCCTCCCATTTGCAATGGTAGTTAATGAAGCACTAATCCATGAAAATTGAGGTTCCTCTGGGAACGGGGGTACAGACTGGGAGACAATGAAGGTGGTTCTCCAAGGGGTATGCCTTAAGACCACCTTGGGGTCAGACAGCAATTGGAGCAGGACATCCAAAGACGTGGGAGAGACCTAGGCGATTTTGAGTCTGGGCTTCACCTGCATACTGACAGACGTGAGAAATGGTGAGCAACCTGCAAAGCTTTACTCAACCACTGGTGTACGCTAGAAAAACATATGTATACCTCATACCATTAGTGACTCCACATGGAGGGAGCCAAAACAGGGACAATGTTAGCCCAGTTAGTCAGACAGAATAGGATTAGTCTTGCTGTGTGTTACTACATGAGAAACACTGCACAAGAGTATGGGGGGACGATCGGGATTGTTTTTGACTAAAAGTTGTATAGATACCACATGATAAAGTCATGAAAACAATCCCTAAGTTCTCCCCCACCCCTCATGCTCTTGTGCAGTGTTTCTCATGTAGTAACACACAGCAACACGAATCCAGGACAGCTGCAATGTCCATATATGCAGTTACAGACTGTGGAAAGGCCTGGCTCCTAATCTCAAACTATCCTGTTGACCTAACAGGCTACCCAGCTGTAGGAGGATGCTTCAAGTCAGATAATATAGCCACATATAGTTTCCTAGTGGGAGAGGAGGGGACCAGACCCAGGAGAACCTGTCGGAAATTGAGGGGTATGGGCCAATCGGTGGCTCTGTTCAGATTGGTTATGACTTCGTGTCAGTAGGAGGCCATACTCAGCAGGGCGACCAAGGTACACGAATTTGCAGGGGCATCCTGAAAAGAAGGCCAGAGTTCACGCGCTATAGCATTGGCGTATTGGAGATACTGCCTCTCCACAATGACAAAGGGCTCCATGGCGTCACTCTGAATGAAGGATGAATTGCCTCTCAAGGTATAGATTGCCCAGCATGGTACACCCTCCATCTTTCCACGTCTGGACAGCCAAAGACTCTGGAGCTTTCCTAAATAGGTATAGGATCCACAGGGGAGGTATAAGGGGCCCACTGGGGGACTCTCCTGTTTTTGTGACTTTGTCATGTAGTATCTTTACCAATTTCAACCAAACACTATGATTCAATACTAATGTCATATGCATCCTATGTGATTCCAATAAAGACCATTTAAGAAAATAGCATGCTGTAGAAAATTGTACTTTAGATGAAATTGAGGTCCTAATTGAGGAAGTCGTGTGTATGGTGAGTGAAAAGGACAACTGATGCAAACTAGCAACCTCCAAAAGCAAACATGGGGACATCCAGTCCTACTTAATTAAATCCTGCCCTTGCACAAGCTTGGCTGCGTTGGTAGGACCTTCCACCCTTAAAAATTGTATCAGGGCTGTAACATCTGCACTGCCGTCCATGGAAACTGACGGTACGGAGTGGGATGGGTGAAAATCAAGCAACCCCCTTTTTGATCAACATAGAGTGTAGCAACAGATTTTCAACCCTGAGAACAAGCGAGGGCCTCCTCACTGTAGCTGATATAGCACAAACTACCCCTGAAACTATTCACAATCAACTTTGAGAAGGAAGCGTAGGTGGGGAACAGCTCTTTCATCTGAAGGACGAGATAGGTGAGCTAAAAACGGCTATCACTACCCTTACACAGACTTTGACAGTGAAGGCAGATCAACTAACTGTGACTTTGGCTAACCTCAACAAGGAGAGGTAGAACAGAATATCTAGTCGTAGTAACAGGGTCGACCCTGACTCTCTTAAGGCTCATATCTCGAATAGCCTATATAGTGAAAGAACAGCTACCCATTCCTTGAACCAGTTCAATAAAGTCTGAAGAGATTTCAAATTAAGAAATAAAGGACATTTTAACCAAATGGGCAGAGAACACATGGGGGGGGGGGGGCAGGAGCACCACACTTACCAGGCACCAAGGAACCCTGTGAGCATGAGACCAGCAATAGACAAGCCTTCAAAACTAAAAAGCCAGGCTGACAGTTTTTTGTTTCTGAAGAGAATAGTGGCAGTCCCTCTGCCTTATACGCAGAGAGAGATGGGTGCTCGTGGCTACTCGGGCTATGAAATTCTCTTGATAAATGTCCCTAAATTGATGTCAGGATCTTTTGAAAACAGATACTCGTTAGACATGAAAATCATTCATTGGCTGCAACAAATTCGTAATTGTAGATCTATAATAATGGATTACATTGTTGTGGCCAGACCCTTTATAAATAAGCATAGCAATATGGACAACATTGGTGTAGGATTTGTTGATAATAAAATCAACAGATTTAATTGCCCTGCAACATAGAGTAGCATTACATAATGGCCCAAACATACTTATAAAAATGACCCTCCCCAGAATACATTTTCCGAGAGTAACAACAGGTCTGTATTGCCTAACAATGAGGTGTGATGGTTGCGAGTGGATAGCTCATGCTCCCTGGCCACCTCAGATATAGATTGACTCCCACAGGTGCAGTGCCCAATATCAATGATAATTATGCGAACATCTGTCCCCCAGAGATAGCAAGTGGCCTAGACTCTCAATGGCCCACATGTGTGGACCAGGAGATTTTGAAAAAGGTCAGCTAAAGTATGTAGTACACTCAGACTACCACCTTAGCTCCATCCTCGTCTTCAATTCCATCTGCTTCTAAACCTGGGAAGGGAGCTACAGCTAGATTTGTGTCATGGAATGTGGCTGGACCACAGGCCAAACTCAATGATCTTGACAGGGGGGAATTCATTGACAGCCACCATATCATCCGCTTGCAGGAAACATGGGCAACAGAGCCAATCTACATGCCAGTCCATCTTTAATTTTTCATTAACTCCACCCCTGAAAGCTCAGGGAGAGCCTTGAGGGGCTTACTAATTTGGCTAAAAAGTACAAATAATTTTAAGGTGAAAAGTTCAAAGGATATCTTGGTGAATATTCTGACACTCCATAGCGCTGCCAAGATTGAATATAATGCAGTGGTATTTAGTTCAGGATAACATTGATTTTCCCACTATATATGCTTTACAAACCATGCTAGATACTAGTCTACACTGCACTTGGCCTGTTATTATAGCAGGTGACTGCAACATGAAATGTGAACCAATTGAGCACCTTTCTGCTCAATTTATAGTGGAAGATAAAGAGTGGGGCCTACCCGAGCTTACAAGTAAACCAGTTAACAAATGACCAAGACTGGCCAGCCAAATGTATCCATCTCTGCCTGGAGTATGGCCCGAGACCTGCAAAGGGGTGCACTAAATCAGATTATTGGCAACAATCTACCATTAGGAGAGGACTGTATATTAACTATATACATTATATATTGCTTTACTTAAGGATATGGCATCATATAGCTGATATGAAAATTGTGCGTGCGAACAAGAATCATAATGCTATTGTTGCAAAGCTTAACTCAGATTTATTTAGTAAGCCCCAGGAGTACATTAACAAACTTTTTCTGACGCCACTAGCCCTCACAAACAATTGCAGAAACATAAAATGGGCAAATATTAACGACAATGGTCATGTCAGTGCTAAGATTTACCCAGCAATGGTGGCTCACTTTGAATCTTATGAAGAAACCTTTACGTTAATTTTAAAAAACGCTGACTTTTTTAAAACCCTAAAGTATGTTTTAGGAAGTTTTACAACTGGGGTTTCTGGTTGTCAAAGGATGCACCCTGTACTAGCATGAGTCACCACTTCTAGTCAGGTTAAGCTAGACCACACACTTAGAGATAACCTGTGCTCACACTCTGGTAGCATGCCACGGAGAAGACAGGCTTATCTAAAGAGGCAATGTGTAAAGTATTTGTGAACACACACACACAAAGCAACACAATGAAAACACCACAGAAATACTCCACACAGGGTTGGAAAAATAGATTATATGATTATGAGTAAATCAAGAACAAAACAACAAAACTCCAATAAGTAGAAGTTGAGTTATTATTTTTTAAAGAATAAACCAAAAATAGTCCTCAGAAGTCAATAGTGCAAAAAGGTTTCATGAGGTAGTGCTAGACAGGGGTAAATCCAAAGTTCAGACTGACCTCAATGGAGATCAGGTCAGATACAGGGACCAACCTTGGGCCGCTAAGCACAGTACCTTTGGAGTAGTGATGTTGACGTCGAGGACAAGCTGCAAGGAGCTGGGAGGTGAGGTGTTATTGTTTCGAGGCAGTCATCAGGGGTGCGCCGTTGTCAATCCACATCCTCGGGAAAGCTTTGGCACTGAGCAGAACTCAGGTAGAGCATCAACGTCAACTCACTGTAGATCTTGAGGCATCGTTATTGAGCAGCACTCGAGGAAGGTAGCGGCGTAGAGCAGCACCGGAGACAGGCGATGCGTCATCGTCGAGCGGTCTGCACCAGTTCCAATTGGCGAAATTCCAGCAAAGTGTCAACTTCAATCGTTGAAGCACAAAGAAAAATCCACTTCCAAAGGACCTGAACTGGATTGGCACCATTTGGCAGGGCAGAACCCACAGGATGGTGGAATCCAGGTGCTGTTGGGGGGGTTGTAGGCGGTCTCTGATGTCCCTGAGACTGTAGAACAGAAAGCAAGTCAGCAAGCCTTTGGAGTCACTGTGGGTTCAGGTGAGAGGGGTCCAGTCCTTCCTCAGCAGAACAGAGATCAGCAGGTAGCAAGGTAACTGATCAAAGCAGAGAGCAGTTCTTCTTGGAAAGCAGTCTAGCAGAGTGGCACTCCTTGTAGCACAGCAGTCCTTACTCCTGGCAGAGTTTGTCACTGCTCTAGTAGTGTACTGATTTGGTAGGTCAGAGACTCAGTTTGTATACCCAAATGTACCTTTGAAGAGGGGGTGGCTTCAAAGAAGAGTCTTTAAAGTGCACAGAGGTCCTTTCTTCATCAGCCCTGGCTCCAGACTATTAGTAGGGGGTAATCAGCCCTTTGTGATAGGACAGACACTCCCTATTCAGGTGCAAGTGTCAGCTCCCCTCCACCATTTCTGCCCAGGAAGAGCCATCAGAATGCACATTTGAGGAGAGTAGCGCTGCAGCCAGTGCAATGCCACTTTCCTTGCACCCCTTATCGCCCCCTACCTCCGCCATGTGTGCGCCGTATCCACCATGGTGCATGGTAGGGGGCAATAGAGGCATTTTTATTGCCACTATTGATGTATTCTGCAGGAGTAGCGCCAAAGTATTGGCGCTACTCCTACAGAGTACATAGGGGTCCATTTTAGATTATGAAAGTCCCCTTTTAATGCCTGCTCTGAGCAGGTCAAGACTGATTTGCATATGGCTGGGTCCAACCTGAGGTGGCATGGTGAGCAAAAGAACGATGGATTAAACCCAAATCTGTGACTGGGGGTGAGTGTTTGCATTGTTCAGCACTCCGTCCATCATCCTTTTGTGTTACTACTGAAGGAATGCCAGCATGACACATCCAAGTTAACTGGCACTAGCATCCCAGTATTGCTGTTCGCCGATGATTCTCTGTTATTGTCATTTACATCAATACGTTTGCAGAAACTGTTAAATTATTTTGTATAGATCAGTAAATCCAGGGGCATGGAGATCAATGCAGGGAAGTCAAAATGTATGGCCATAACCCCCATTGAACATTCAGGAATAAAATGGTTGTGAATGAAGATACTACTGAGCAGGTCAGGGACTTTGACTACCTAAGGGTTAGGCTCAAGGATACACTTTCCTAGGATCTCCAGTTGTCAAAAAGCAATTCCATTCTCTTCTATAGATCAGCAGTTATTGTGAGACAATTCAATTCAACAACTAGTAGTGCATTTTCTCCAGCTTTCGAGGTATATAGAGCTGTGGCCCTCAGAGATGCACTGTATGGGGCAGAAATCTGGGACTCTGGGAATGGCACCCAACAGATTACTTCGGAAAATAAATGTGTGAGATCTCTCATGGATGTTCCAGTTAGCACACCCCTAATACCCCTAAGGTAGGATTTGAATTAAAAAAGGATTGATCAAACCACCTGTCTTAAAATCCTGATTTGTTGGGTAAGAAATTGGACAACGCCCGAACTGGACCCATACAGAACTGTGCAGGAGGAGTTAATTATTCTAGATAAGTGCTGAATTACACCTTGTCTGAGAGCTGTGAAAGCCTTGTGTAGCCAGTTACAGATAGAGGGGGTGTGGGAAGACCCTAGTAAAATGGGGGAAAACTCAGCTGATTGGATCAAGGGAGTCTATTGGGACCATATCCTTCAGAAGATATGGTGTGATGAGAGGACTGATGGTCTGATTGATAAATTCTCAAGCCACAAATATAGGCCGTAATTTGAATTATTTTTCTACAGAATTACTCCCTCTGAGACCTAGTATATTTGCTTCAGACTTGGTACATTGCCACTTAAGACATTTTCAGCCAAGTGGGAAAAGACTGAAGAAGCAGCAGGGGGCTGACTCTGCTGTCATAATACTTCAGAAACGGAGGCACATTTTTTATTTTTTGCCACAAATACAAAATTCCTAGATCAAGGTGGATTCTCCCATTATGCTGCAATTTGGGTGTGAGTCAGTATATGGCAGCTTTGCGTTTATTAAAATCCGATACACTGGAACCAATCGACTTTGCACTGTCAAGATTCTTAAAGTGGGCGTGATGCTTGAGATCTGGTTCGATGTAGGCATGGGACAAACATTGCTCTTCACCTTTAGTCTGTTGTACTCATGTCGGGTGGCTACCTAAAGGCAGGCATACCAGGCCACACATTTGTTTATTCTACATGTAGTTTTATAACGATGTGATTATTCATGCATGCAAGCTGGTCACCAATCTAGGATCCAAACTCGTTATATGACCGATGTTACAGACACTCCGAATGTGGCAGGATTTTTATTTAATAGTCCTTTATAGCTTGCTGCACCAACTATTTTAGATTTGTTTGATTCCCTACCTGGGCACGGGTGAAAAACAATTTGATTGGCAATTCATACATGGCTGCTTCTAATCTGAACTGCTTAATTTGATAATTTGACTCATGAATTTGCTGCTTTGAAATCTGAGTATGTGTTGGATATTTTCGTAAAAGCAGAACTTGTCACTTTATAAATGTTTGGACTTTGTATATGTTGAGCGTTTGCACACTTTGGGGCATATGTATGAGCCCCTTTGCATAATGTGGTGCAAGAGTGACGCAAATGAAAAATTAGATTTATGAAGCCATGCAAAGCCACCTTGCGTGGCCCTGCGTGGCTCCATAAATCTTGAGTAATGTAAAACATCCACGGATTTTGACACATTCCCTGATTTGCAAGAAAAGGTAACCTAGGAATGATACACCTCCCCAGCAGGGGCATAACAAAGAGATGTATCTTAATTTCTCCTCATTTTGTTCCTCTTTCTATGTGTGCTACAATTTGCAGCACACGTAGAATGAGGATAAGGCCTCTCAGGATTATTCCTTCATGCACAAATTCTATCCTGCATGCAATGCAGGCACCCTTGCACCATGGTGTGAGGGTGCCTGCCATGGTGCTAGGCAGCCCATTGTGCAGTAGAGCAGGGGAAAGGACAGCAATGCACCATGTTGCCTTAAATACAGTGCATTTCCAGTGACGCAGTGCAGCAAGGTGACCTGCTGTGCCATTCTTTCATTATTTTGGCCTTTGGGGTTTAGGCTCAGAGGCATTAGCCACTCTACACTGATTGACTTTTTTATTCTGTAATTTGATAATGACCGGGGAGTTGTCATTCTATACAGGGTTACTATCAAAATTATTTCAAAATGGGTGATCTGTATTTATTATCCTTTTTAATTGATGTGTTTTTGATGCTCTCTTATTATATTATGTTTGTACCATATGTTTAAGGTTGTTTAAGACTGAAATAAAGATACATTTGAGTTGTGTTGAGTTGAACTGTGAAGATATTTCAGAATATACCAGAATTAGAAAAGCATAAATAAAGCACATTCTTTGGTAACTCTGAAGTGTGGAGATAACAAATATTTTAATACGATCAAAACAAGTCAATTCACTGTGTGATGACATTTCCACACATTATCGTTTGTGTGCTGTACACTTTTATCAAAAACATTTTATGTGTGTGCAAATGCAATGCTCTTTTCAATTAAAGATATGTTGTCTGTGGTGGCAGTACACTGTCACACCATGCATACTTCACTTTACCCCACTCCACTCTACTCTTCACCACTCCACACCACTGCAGTCTACTTTGCACCACTCTGGAACTGCATCACTATGCTATACTCTGTGCCACTGCACTCTTTTACACTGCTCTCCATACCACTCCACTCTGAGCCACTCCGCTCTATGCCACTCTACTCTGCAACACTGCACTCTGTGCCAATGCATTCAATGCTAATCCACTCTAATCTACTCCGCAGTCAAAGCCATTCTACTCTACACTACTGTACTCTACTGTGCACCACTCCACTCTAGTCTGAAACAATCTACTCTACGCCACTGCACTCAGCGCCACTCCACTCAGTGCTACTCCACACTACTGCTTTCTACTCTGCACCTCTACACTCTTCTCTGCATCCCTGCACTCTACATCACTTTACTCAAAACCAATGTGCTCTATGCCAGTGCACTCTACACCAGTCTACTCCGCACCACTGCACTCTATGCCACTATACGTTAATCTGATAAACTTTATGCCACTCAGCTTCACACCATTATACACTACATCACTTCACTCTATGCCACTGTTTTCTACTCTGCACTAATGTACTTTACTGTACTCTAAGCCAATGCACTGTATGCCACTTCACTATACCAAACTATTCTGCATTGCTCCACTCTAGGCCACTGCACTCTATGCCAATCCATACTAATCTGCACCACTGCATTTTATGCCACTACATGCTACTCCACTGCACTCTACTGCAAATCAATCTACTCTGCGCCACTGCACTCTGCGTCACTCTAATACACTCCTCCATACCACTTTATGCCATTCCACTCTACACCTTTGCAATCTACCCCATGCTACTCCACTACACGCCACTCTATTCTACACCACTGCTCTCTACGCAACTGCACTGAATGCCAATGCACTCTACACCACTTTACTCAAAACCAATACACTCTAAGCCACTGTACTCTATGTCAATTTACTCTGTATCTCTTCACTATTCACTATACTTTACTCTGCAACACTGTACTCTACGTCACTGCACTCTACACTATTACACTCTAACTGAATCTACTCTGTACCACTCTATGCCACTGCACTCTACACAAATGCAGTCTTTGCCAGTCTACTCTACACTACTGCACTCTACAACACTCTACTCTGCAACAGTGCACTCTCCACCATTAAACTCTCCGCCTCGCTGCGCTACACCACTCTACTCTGCACCACTGCACACTATGCCGCTGCACTCTACTCTGCACTACTCAAATCTACACCACTCTACTGCCCTCTACACCAATAGCACTCTACACCATTACATTCTACACCACTCTGATCTACTGTGCACCACTGCACTCTAGGACAATGTACTCTATGTCACTTCACTCTACACCACTCTACTCTACTACACTCTACTTTATTCCAGTGCACTCTACCCCACTCTACTATGCACCACTGCACTCTTTGCCTTTGTACTCTGTGACACTGCACCCTATACCACTACACTCTACACCACTACTCTATGCCACTGCACTCTACCCTTCACCACTCCACTTTATCCTCTACCACTCTACACCAATTCAGTCCACTCTGAAACAATTTACTCTATGCCACTTGACTCTATGCCACTCTACTCCATGCTGTGCAATTTCACTCTAAGCCACTCTACTCCACGCTGTGCCATTTCACTGTAAGCCACTGCACTATACGCCACTCTACTCTGCACCACTCTATGCCACTGTATTCTATGCTAATACTCTATGTCACTGTACTTTACCCTGCACATTCCACTCTACCTGCATCACTCCACTCTATGCCACTTTAGTCTACTCTGAAACAATCTACTCTATGCCACTTCACTAAATGCCACTGCTTTCTATGCCACTCTACATGACTCTGGGCCACTGCAGTCTATGCCACTGCACTCTATGCCACTGCTCTCTATGCTCCACTATTCTACACCACTCTACACCACTGCCCTCCACCCCACTCCTAATCACTGCACTCTACATCAATGCACTTAACACTAATTTACTCAAGACCAACGACACTAGACTCTACGCCAATGACTCTGCACCACTGCACTCTACACCACTATACTCTACTCTGCAACAATCTATGCCACCTCACTCCATGCCACTTTATGCTATCCTACTCCATGCTTCGCCACTCTATACCATTGCACTCTATGTCACTGCACTGTATGCCACTCTGTTCTATTCCGTGCCACTCTACTCTATGCCACTGCACTCTGCGCCAATGCACCCTATGCCACTTTACACAAAACCAATGCACTCTATGCCACTGCACTTGGTGCCATTCTACTCTCCACCACTGTACTTTACGTCACTTGACTCTAGGCCACTCTACTCCACTCTACGGCACTCTGATACTTCACACTATGACACTTTGCTCCATTAAATTCTACTCCACTCTATGACACTCCATGCTGCTCCACTCTACCACACTCTATTCCACTCTATGCCACTCCAGAACACTACTCCACTCTACAACACTCTACGCAAATCCCTCTATGCCAATCCAAGCCGTTTTATGCCATTCTATTCATAACACACAACTCCAAGCTATTCCACTTTACGCCACTTGTTTCCACTCTATGCAACTCCACTTTACTTCATTCCATAACACTTGACCTTACAACACTCTACTCCACTTTATGCCATTCACTCTATGTTGCTCAACTCTACGACAATCTACTACACTCTACGCCGCTCCACTCTGCTCTATACCACTCCATGACACTCTGTGGCACTTCGCTCTATGATACTCTACTTTGACACTCTACTCCACTTTACAGTCTTCCACTAAATGCCACTCTACTCCCTCCACAACACCTTACATCACTCCATGCCACCCCATGCCACTCCACTTCACTCCATGCCACTCTACTCTACACCATGCCACTCCACTTCACTCCATGCCACTCTACTCTACACCATGCCACTCCACTTCACTCAACTCTACTTATGGAGTGGTGCCACTCCATAACACTCCACTCTCCTCTACTTTATGACATTCCTCTCCACGCCACTCTCCTTTGCCACACAAACTTTTAGCGATACTAAACAGCAGGCTGAAACATATTGGCAAAGCCAATAGTGCTTGCATAGGCTAGACCTATTGGATTTGCCAATGCGTATTCCTTTTGCTGGTTAACATGGTGGGGTGAATCATTTGTCTTCAATGCATCTAGCCTCCCGTTTGGGTTAGCCAAAATGCTGATGTTTACCCTGTTTGCTCAAAGCTATGCTCGCTTTCCATATTTGCTCAAATAGGATTCTGGGGCTGTATCTGGCGTGGCGATTATATTTTTTAATTTTAGAGCAATTATGATGTGACTTGATCTCTCCATGGACATGTGCAGTGTAATTTGCTGCCCGTCGGGAAACAGGTATTTAACTCTGCTTCTTGAGGAGAAACATTCAGGGGCATATTTATACTCTGTCTGCGCCGAATTTGCGTCAAACTTTTGACGCAAATTCGGTGCAAACCTAACACCATATTTATACTTTGATGCCCGAGCCCGCAAACGCCAAAATTCCGCTGTGTGTGTCATTTTCTGAATGCGTGAAACCACCTTGCATTAAGACATGCAAGGTAGGCGTTCCCGTCCAAAAAATGACTTAAACACCCCTGCGGCATATTTATCCTACCACGCAAAAATGCCGCACTGCTGGGAGGCGGAGGCGGAAAATGACGCACAGCCCCATTTGCGTAAAAAAATAACGCCTGGGTCAGGGCAGGCATTAAAATGGGTCAAACACACCACTACTTAAGGAAAACACACAGAAGCAACATCAGAGCTAAAAAAAGAAGACATGGAAGTGCTATTCATCCAGCATGCAAGAAGACGCAGAGCACAGGACCAACCGTAGCAGGTTTTACCACACCAGCAGGGACCCCAAAGGCAACGCAGAAGGCAGGAGAGGATATTTAGGACCAGGACAACCCTTCTGGGCCTCAGGGAACATGACATCATCCAGAGGTACAGACTAAACTGGTAAGCCATTCAGCAGCTGCTGCGCCACATTGAGCCGCAGTTGGCACCCAGCTTGCAGTCACCCCACATCATTCCACCAGAGACCAAGCTGCTAGCTGCCCTCCACATGTTGGCAAGTGGCTCGTTTCAACCCACTGGTGCCCTGGTTGCCGGGATCTCACAGCCCTCCTACCCAAGGTATTGGATGCCATCATCTCCCTCACACATCAGCTTCCTCAACACACAGCAGAAGCAGCAGGAGACCAAACAGGGCTTCTACCAAATCAACGGCTTCCCACACGTGCTTGGTGCCATTGACTACACACATGTACGGATTGTGCCACCTGCTGCAACCGAGCATCTATACCGCAACAGGAAGCACATACAATCCATCAATGTGCAGGCCACTGTGGATCACCGGGGTTTGATCACCAACATCGTGGCAAAGTATCCTGGGAGTGTACATGATTCATTCATCTTCCGCCACAGCACCATCAATCAACACTTCCAGGATGGATGATATGGAAATGGCCTACTTGTTGGTAAGTATAGAAACCCAGGTATATACACACAGCACAGCAACCCTGTAGGACACACAACACATACACCACTACATTGACACATGACCAGGAAGACACTGAGGTTGTGGCACTGCTAGTCATGTTTGATATCCTGACCCAATGGGATACACACCTATGGACAAATGACAGATGCAAATAACAACAGATGCCACTCTAGAGCCACAAGGGAACAATTTAAAACCACACAGTGACAATGACATGGACTTAACTGCCAGTACAACTTGGAAGATGAATCTTCCAACATCACATCAATAACACTCAATCACACACCCTTCCAAACAATATGTACTGTGTAAGGGGTATGCAATGTGTTTCGCTGCAGGTCTAACACCATGACACACATAACATGATGATGATGACTCCAATGAATGGGACAAGGAATCATTGAGGCTGTACCAACATCTCACATTACTCCTGGTCTGACATTTCCCACTACCAATAAGCAAGTGGACTGTGCTAAGAACACATATTGATGTGACAATATTGCAAAGGCAGATTGCTACACATACGGATTGAGACAATTACACATATACACAACAGATGTACAGGCATATGGACCTTCTGACACTTAAACCTTCACCCCCACAACCAAGTTAGCCAGCTTACCTGGATCAGGTTCAGTAGTGTAGGTACACGTTTGAACGTGAGCCAACTCTGTGAGGGCAGATAAATAGGTTTGCATAGAACTTGTCACACATGGGATATTTGTGCATTGTCAATTGTCAACACTTCAGTGCTGCCAACTTATGGAGATGTGTTGTACATTGTCACCTAGCCAAATCAAAGGGCCTCGCTGATGTTGAACAAATTATATTGCATATGTTAAATTGGATTGGACGTCCAGGCCACATAGATGCAACAGTGTTACCACTACTGTGGAATTGATTCTGTGTATGGAAGTATCATGTCACCCCCAGTTAGGACACAGGGACACCTCTTTTACATGACATCATTCCTGGGAGTACACAATGTACTGCAAGTCTACAAAAATACCGCTGACATCCGGTCAATCAGCCAAACACCAGTTCAGATAATGAAACATCCCAATGCTGATGGTACATCCTAGAAGCCTAGGATTCCACACAATAACACAAACACAGATGAGTCACAGACAACACAAGATAACAACTGCCATGAAAAGTGATTATCTTGGTGCAAGCTCCATCAAAAGTTTTCTCTCATTTTCTCTTTCAGCTGATTAGGGGTATGAGATCCAGCCATGGATCATGACCCCATTTGCAAACCCAAGCACTGAAGCAGAGCGCGCCTATAATGAGGCACATCGGAGGACACGCAACATAGTAGAGAGGACCTTTGGCATCCTGAAATCAAGATTCAGGTGCCTCAACATCACCGGAGGCAGCCTCCTATACTCATCTGAAAAGGTGTGCAAGATCATTTTGACCTGTGCCATCCTGCACAACATTTGTGTAAGGAGGAACATTCCCCTCTATGAACCAGACCCACAAATGCCTGAAGAGGAGGATGTTGTCCATCAACATGAGGGGGACCATCCAAACAATGCAGCAGGATTGCATCGGAGACAACACATTGTACAAAACTTCTTTTAACTTTAGTCACCATCAGCACTGTCTTACCATATGTCATTAAACACCTCACTTCATCACTAAATCATGGCCTGGGTAATTTTTTATGGATCACATAATCCCTAGGAATCATAATCAGAGTTTAGCCTCATGGAGCATTACAGATATACAGATTAGTATACTGGAAAAGCCACATCACATTTGATGGGTATGAATGTGCACCCAACTTCACACTGCCCATTTCACATTTGAAGGGCAATATCAGAGTAGCACAGCTATGGCACACATCCATGTTGGCAACATGGTTCATTGCAGCATATGGCACACAACTAAGACACCATCAATCATAAGGTAAAAAACTGCTACAAACATGAGGCAGTGGATGTGCTATTGCATTGGTAACAGGAATGTATGACCAGACCTTTGACAGCAGTAAGTGTGACATCAGCTATCTCTGCAAGGAGTATGTGTGACAAGAAGTCCTTGTAAGCTGCAAACGGATAGCATGAGTGCCCCAGGTATGACTACCATTGCTCACAAGACATGCCCTAAGCATGCCATCCAAGGTTATAAGTCCTGCCACAGGCATGTTTTCAGTCTCTCCCCACCCTTTTCTAGGGGCCCTGTAACTGGACTATTTGTACCCTGATAATCCTTCATCTACACACACCCAGACTCACATTCTGACTCCAGTGTGCTTCCCTCTTTAGTATGGCATGCCATAGTCCTAGTTCATCTTCTGCATGGACTTCTGGTCCGATAATGCACTGCCTGGTAGTCTGTAGGGCCTGTAATCACCTGCCCATTGCTTCCCATGTGAAAGGTACTGTTGGCCCTTTGAACTTGATTCTCACCTACAGGACTTGTGAGAGACTGAAGCTGCACACACCTGTGAGCACTTCCATGCAGACCAGCCATTTGAACCTGCACTGCCCTTGCTACTGCCTGAAACGGCTTAGAAGCTGCCATTTTATGTATACCCTTGTTGTGCATTGCCGTATAAATCACCTGTGTAACACAAGCCTTGGGTTATTGTGAAACGTTGCAGCCCACAGCACAAATACAGTTTTCATTTTCCACAGTGTTGTTCCAGCTTTTCACAGACAGAGTCTGCTCACTGTGTATTTGCCTTGTTCATGTTAGTTCCTGACAGAGCCTCTACTCTGTTAGCCTGATTGGTTCCTGTTTTTGTGTTACCATAAAGGTTCGCTGTGGCTACATTTGTCTCTTAGTTGCTTTCCATGCCCTCTCTTTCCTCCTGGGGTATTGTGTCTGGTATGTCTACGATGACTCCTCAAATAGATTGTTTAGTGTAATCAGTTTACTTATTGTATCATGGTCTGGGACATGTATTCAAATACCCTAATCCCGGCCCTATCCCTTGTCTGGGTTTCATGTATGCATGAGTGACAAACAGTGACAATGTACCATGGCTGTATGCATGGATTGGGTATGGTGCCTCCAGCCCAACAAACAACGTTTGCTAATGTGCATGAAAGGACAAAACATGTTTGTGCCCTGACGGTCCACACACAGATCCACATTGGCTGCAACCCAATGATGGTGCTTATGTGGTGACTAGCTGTGATTGGACTTTTAGAGGCCACCCTGTGCACAAATGTTGTGATGAATCCTGCCGGTTTTAAATTACTGATCCATTAACTTTGTGAGCTCACCAAGGTTGCCCTGTTGTCAGTCTCATAAAACTTCTGCAGTGCCATAGCTGGACTATCCCCATGTGTGTTGTCAATTTCTCTTTGGCTTACGGTCAATTCCGCTTTGAAGGATACTCTGTTAATGCAGGGAATGGCTCCACAGACTCATGACTAGACCTGCATGTAACTGTGACAACATGGAGGCCAATAGTGACACAGGGTACACATGGCCACATACTTGAACTGGACACCTTTGTGCAACTAACCACTGGAAATATGTGAACACATGCAGCTTGGTCTGCTGGTCCTCCACTGCCACAAGAGAAACATAGGTCATTTATATGGCTCAAACTGTGAAGTGACATTACATTTTTGGATTGGTTCTGGGACTCTGTGTCACAAACACTGTACCCACATAGCAATTTCAAATGCCTGACTCATGAGTAGTATCCAAAGAAGTGACCAGGAAGTGGTATTCAACATTCCAGTACATGTGATGGCTTACTCTTGTAACATTGCCATTATCAACCTTCCTCTATCTATCCTGTGCATAGTTTGTCATGGGAGATGTTTTGTCACAAAAGTCAGGGAAGTTCACACAGCATTAGTTGCTACGTGTATGACAAACACATATTCTGACTCATTTCCACTCTGAATAGCATCTGATGGTTATCCACATTTACAACACATGCATACAAGCACATCAATTAAAGCACGTCTTGTGACATTCACACAGAATCCCAGCTAAAATGTAAATAGCCAATTCACAGACATTGACACACAGGCAATGAGTTAATGTATTAAGTTGCGTAGTTTCGCTAGCCTCTGTTGACGCACAACCTGCTCAAACTGGGTAATACTAATTTGTATTAAAAAAGTTTGGGTATCTATTGCGTCAGTGAAGAGCGCTCATCCGGTACAACAACTGGAGTATCATGGTCTGCAGTAGTGTGATTTGCCACATGTGCCCAAACACTGGAATACACAATGCAGGTGCAAACAGCCTATCTCTGTACAGTTACAGCTGTCATTTACTTTAAAAATGTGAGAAATTACACAAACCCAGTAAAAGACATACATTTTGACGGAAATGCATCAAAAAAGGCGCATATGTGTCAAAAATCGCCGCATATGCGTAGAAAAATGACGCTCATAGCCATGATACATCCATTGGGCCGAGCGGTAATTCCGACACTGTACCCCATGAAATTGGTTACCAATGCTTAATATTTTGAACTATGGATGCAGGGTAATTTTTAAGCATTTGCACAAAAAAAATTGACGCACAGACTGTATGCATCATACATTTTTGACACATCATAATAAAAACGCACCGCGTTCGAGGCAGTAAGTGATGTAATAGGATATCCGGTTTACAGAATTGGTACAGTGGGTGTACTTTCACTTTCACTTTGCAGTCTGTGATTTTTCTAGACTGTGTGGCTGTGCTCAGAGTTCTGTCTGTCCCAATTGTGCTTTTCTCTCCTGTGTGCCTCCTATTTGTCATCTGTTTTATTTGTAATTGTCTCAGTTGTTCATTGTAAGTGTTTATTTGTCATATTTGGTGTCTAATTTTGTCTTTGTACTATTGAGAGTCTGTTGTGGGTATTGTTAGTTTGGGGATAGTTGGGCTGTTTGAGGGTTACTTTTCTTTCATTTTCCTCCCTCCTTTCCCTTTATTTTCCTTTGTACCCTTTATTTTTCCTATTATTTCTGTCATGCTGGGGAGAATGGGTGAGGAGGAGCTGGGGGCATTAATTTGGCTGGTGTGCCACTTCCTCTCCTTGATGATTGAAGCAGGTGGCAGGGTGATACAGGGGTATCACACAGAGGCGAGGAGGCTCCGGTGGTCCAAGGTGTTGTACCATCTGCGTCGCATCTTCAGCACACCGCGTAACGACCACCATCTGAAGCACCGCTGGGCTGACCTTGTTGCCAGAGAGCAAGACCTGCTGGACCACCTGTGTATTGTGATTGGTGGCCCTGTTGGTGAGTACAATTCAGAGTAATGTGCATATTTAAATGTTCTGTAGTGACAGTAGTAGATATGTTGATATGCTGCAGGCAATGTTTTGGGACATGTGGAATGCAAGTCAAACATACAGTGGCCCTGAGTTATACAATAATGGCTACACTTTACCGTCATTTGTTGACGCAACAGCTGCACTAACTTACAAAACACAACTTGATCTTGTAAATTAGTGCTGCCTTCACATCAACAGATGATGGTAATGCGGCTCAAACATATGTTTTATCCATGGTCTGTGAGTGTGCCAGGAAAGAGATGTTTTTCACAAGCTAAAGCAAAGAATTAATGTGTTCCCCAATTATTTTGAATACATGTCTGAACTGTATTCTGGTCCATACGTACCAATTTCTTTCTAACCTCCGGTAATATCTTAGGCTGATAGTTTGACTTGGTTGTGCCGCAATTAAATAGCTGGAACAGAGGTGATGCATTTCCCATTTGTGTTACTCTATAGCCATGTACTTCTCATAAGTTATTGGGTCATCATTGGGGAATGCATGGTTACAATGTATTACTTGCATGATGTTGTGCAAGGGACCCTTGACCAATTCCATCATACATATAAAGTTCCCTAATACTTTGCTAGTTTCCATTTGGTACACCCCTGCTGATCTAGTGCAGCATATGTACAATAGCTAACTTCCCAGTATGGAGGCTAACACAGACATGGGTGTATGCTGAGATCAGAAGACCAGGATTCCTTTGACTGCTGCCATTCTCAAGGTACATACAAATTGAAACCTACATCATCATGATTGACACAGTAGGACATTTGCTAAACCATGTTTCAATAATGGGACAGTGTCAGTTTGCTGTATACACGCTGATCTCCCAACTTGGCAAATGTAAGATGATGAATGTGGCTAACTGTGATTTCCAAAACCCAATATGGGTGCACAGGGCAATGAGTGACACATTTCAGGTGCAATGACTACACCTGTGCCCATGCATTCTGTCATGTATGACCACAATATACACTGTCAGCATATATTTATTTGTCGTATTAAATTCTGAAAAATGTCCAATCCATGTTTTGCGTCAGATTGTCACCAAGTAACGCACAGGATCCCTGCCATTATGGTGTCATGGGGGCATATGTGGCTCAGGGTACACTGTAAATGTAGCATATGTAACCTACACACAACACAGGCCCTACATGTAATGGACCACAGAAAGCATAATAAATCCTGAGCTTCACTCAACCCACACAAGCATCACACAGTAACTGATTGTCCCTTGATGCACAAACCACAATACCTGAGTGACTGGTATTGCAGTGCTCCAGGAATGTGGCTTTGCTTGTCTCTCATTACAACAAATTGTGAACGGAGTACACTCCATAAATGAGCCTGCAACCAATTGAGGGGTCGTGTTTGTCACCTCATGATAGTTAGGTCCACTACATGTGTGCAGATGTGTGTGTATCACTCACTGGAGTGACAGGGTATATACATGTTTGCAGTGCTATGTATGTTGGAGTATCATCATACCTGAGGGGCTGGACTTTCAGATATAATGTCACACACAGTAATTTTATTTGAAAGTGCTGTACAGTGCACAGACATTGAGCACATTTCACCCTTCCATGCTTTACAGGTGGACCTGCCCCTTACACAATTGGCGAAGTGGCTTGATTTGCGGATCCACACATATCCAGTAAGTGTTGATATTTCTGTTCTGTGTTCTGTTTGCAGCTTTTGTGTGATTGACTCCTGTGTGTTGGACACATAGCAAGGTATGATGTGCTGGCACATGATCTGATATGTAACTTGGCTGGAGTTTCATTTTTTTTCCATATTTGAGTTGGACAATCAGAGGCGTAGAGTCATATTTTGGAATTGTAGTGCAGCCCTGAAGGCATGGCCATCTGAATAGGGTGACATTTGTTGTTAAATTTCTTGTAAAGAAGAAAATTTTGCAGAGGGCTATTTTCATGATTTAGTCAGCAAGTCATACCCTGAATCTCACAGAATAGGGATGACAAAGTATTACACACAGACGTGAGCCTCCCTGTTCACTAATGACCATGTTCCACTGTATGACTTCTTAGCAGCATCTAGCTCCACATGTTGTGCTACGTGCATGTGGCACTTGAGTACAATGTCATAGGTGTGCATACAGCTCATGCCCAGATGTGTGCTTGCATCTATCTACGTGTTGTAGGACAGGTATTGGTGGTATCAAATGATGTTGACAATTTTCTGCATTTACTAACATTAAGGTGGATGGGATTGTCCAAGGTTTGTGTCTATCCTGGTTGGACACCCTCCTTACCTGTGGTGGACTGACTAAACCCATGTACAGCTGTCCAAAGCTTCCTGGCTGTCCTTGATGTTTGAAAGTCTGTGTTGCTTGTCCATCCCCCCTGAGGCACAGGCTTAGGGTTATGAAACATGTGTACCTAAGTGTGAGGATCCAAGTGTAGTACACAGACATGTAAATCTGTAAATAATTTGTCCCAACCTAGGATACCCACTCTTGATTAGCAACTGCATACCATCCTGTCAATTCCATCTTGTGGCCCTTGATTGTCATCCAGAAGATAGTCATTAATTGGCTTGTCACATGTGGAGGACTTGCACCATTTTGTTACGTGACTAATGGCAAAATAATGATGCTTAGATCATTGAAGTTGGTACACATCTTTTAGAGCATTGCTGTGCTCTTAGATAGGAAATGTGTAGGCTGCGTTGGCTTGTACTTCCTCAGGGAGAATCCGTGATCTGTATGGTGATATGGCCTGTTTCAGCTACATTAGATGTACTGTCTGATTCTCATCAGTAGTTGTATCACACAATGATGTACCTAATGTTTGGCTTTATCCTTCATAACTGCTGCCAATATGGATGCCAGCCAGATTCGTGAATTTCAGCGGAGGGCGATGCGTTACCGCCACATTCTGGATGTAGAGTCTGGGTTCCGCCACATGGCACGGTGTTATCGCCATGAAAGAGCCTCAGGGGTGTGAAGGGCATTTGCCCAAGGGGGCCCTTCTGTGTCCACAACAGCCACCACCACCAGCACCACCACTACGACCCAGGTGGCACCAGGGATGACAGCCACCACTGCAGGTCCATCAACTTCCTCAGCTCCTGGACCACTGACAGCAGCACCTGCACCTCCCCATCCAAGCATGGCACCACCAACTGGACAACCCTTGACAACTGGCACTCAGACCAACCCTGCTGCAGTCATTGACACTGGTGATTTTCGTGCTATGCAACGTGACATGCAACGGATGTTGCGCAGACTGGACAGGCTGCAGCAGGAGGTGTTGCAGATAAATAAAAGTGTGTGCTATTAAGAAGACCCTGCGAAGAGCGAACTTGTGAATTTGATACCCTCACCCATGATTCCCTCCCCTCCCTCCTCTTTCCTGATTCTTTTAATTAGTGGGTTTAGGGGGCTTAGTGTGAGGTTAGAATAGGTTGTTAGTTTAGTTAGTAGTAGTGGGTCGGGGTGGAGGGTATGATATATTTACATGTTTTTTTTATGTGGATGGGTGGGTGGGGGATGATGTTGGGGTTTTTGTGTATTAACAAAAAATGTATATATATATATATATATATACGTTGGACTTTTTTCCTTACGTAGGGTCATCCCCAGTCTTTTTGCCTCCTTCCTCCTGGTTTTTCTGACCTCTCGCTGTTGGCTCTAGGACTCTGAGCACTTTATCACTGCTGACCAGTGCTAAAGTGCAGGTGCTCTCCCATCTAAATTTGGTATGCTTGGCTTATACCTAATTGGCATATTTTATTTGCCTATAAGTCCCTTGTACAGTGGTATCTCTATACCCAGGGCCTGTAAATTAAATACTACTAGTGGGCCTGCAGCGCTGCTTGCGCCACCCACTGAAGTAGACTTTCAAACCTGTCTCAGACCTGCTAGCGCAGGGCCTGTGTGCACAGTTTTCTGCCACAGGGACCTGGCATCTAAATGTACTTGCCAGACCCAGAACTCCCCTTTTACTACATGTAAGTCACCCCTAAGGTATGCCCTAGCTAGCCCTATGGGCAGGGTGCCATGTATGTAGAAAGTCAGGACATGTGCCAGGTTGCGTAGCCTGTCCTGGTAGTGACAAACACCCTAACTTGGTGTCTCACTGCTGTGAGTGCTGCCTTGTCATAGGATTGCATTAGAAATGCCCTGCCTTATGTGTAAGGTGTATTGTCTGATTTATAAGGGGTAGCGTAGGTGTGTTTGATATGGTTGTGCTGGTGATAATAAATGCTGCTTACTGGTGTGGGTGTATTTTTTATTACTATCACAGAAATGCCACTTCTAGAAAGTGTGCATTTATCTGTGCTTATGACTCTGGTGTTTTGCAGCTTGACTCCAATCCACGTCTGGGCAGAGTGACAGTTGGGGCTTTGTGCATACTTTTCAGACAGCATGAACACAGGGAGGGTGGAGGTGTCACAGAGGTGCATCTGCATAATGAATAGTCTTCCTGGGCTGAGAGAAGAGAGAGGTGGGGCACACCTACATTTGTAAAGGCTGTGCCCTGGCCTCACACAATAGGGTGGTTAACCCCCCACTGATGTTTGGAGCCTGTGCTGAAAGGAGAGAGGGGGCACTCCCACAACCAGTTGTAACTGGCTGGAACCTCCTCTCCCCACTATTGTAAAATATTGTACGGACTGAGTATAAGTATAGGGGAGTCAGGAGACTCTTTGAACATCATGGAACAGGACACAGAAATGCTGGAATGACTCACCAGGGACCTGTGACCTGCTGCTGCTGTGCTGACCTGTGACCGGCTTGGTCACTGTAAAGGACTTGCCACTTGCTGCCTTTCCCTTGTGCTGGCCTGTTGATGGCCCCCTCCACCTGTGGGCCTTCTCCTGAACTTTTGATCCCCAGGGGCAGGGTGCTGTGGCCCCTGACCCCTGCATATACCCTGAAGCACGAGGGGTGCTTCACCTTGCCCAGGAGCTGAGCGCTTGGGAAAGCACTCCATTAGGGGGTTTTCTTAGCGCTTGGAAGTCGCTCCCCCTTGCTGGTATCTAGCGCTGTTGGAAGCGCTATTTCTTTGGCTGGGAGAAATCACCGCCGCGACCCGGGCTGTGTGGTTGCCAGCACCGGAGTTGCGCTGCCTTTCCGTGCCCCCGGGGCACCAGAAGAATCCTTTTTTTGGTGTACTTGGAGCTCGAGCGCTCCTGTTGTGCCCCCGGGGTGAAGCGCGCTCCGTGGAGCGGCCCCGGGGCACTGGCAGGCACCGACTGTGGTGCCTGCCTCCTTCTCCAACGGCCGGGTGGGCCGCTGCACACAGTTGAAGGCCGGGCGGATGGAAGGGAACCTCATCGGAGGTTCCCTCTGGCCCCAGCGAGGCCATCCTGCTTTTCTGTGACCGCGGCCAGGGCGGAAGCCTCACCAGAGGCCCCCTGCATCGCTGGTCCTTGGCGTGGCCCTTGTGTGGGTCAGTTTGGATCTTTTTGGGCTCCCCCCTTCGTTGAGGGCCAGTCAATGCCTGGGGGGGCCCTACAACGTTCGCGGGTCCCAGGAGGGGCCCGCCCCTGAATCGGAGGGGGTGCGTGGCGCCCCCCTCCTCCCTAAAAGTATTGAGTGACCTTGGCCCCCCACGTGAGGGCCGGTGGAGGCCTGGGGGGCACTCAGTGATCGCGGGCCCCAGGAGGCCCCCACTTGCACCGAGGAGCGCTGGGGGCCCCTTTCTTCTTTGTCTACGAGACACGTAAGGTGCCTGCCTCATCATTTCCAGGTATTCCCTAGAGAGCCAAAATGTTCCTAATCTAAAGTTCTTTCTAAAGACTTTGCGAATTAAGATATATTGCCTACCTGTTGTATGATGTTTTTATACATGTGTGCAAATGTTCCTTTTATGGACATGCTTGCTAATATGTTTTTCTAACTTGCCATATGTTTTCTAATGTTCCTACTATGGGCATTTTATGATATTCTTATGACAAGTGCTCTGGTGTAATAGTGTTTCCTGACTACTGCTTATGTTGCAGAATACTGAGTAACCTGTGTGTTACGTGTAACTACTGCCAGTTTGCAGAGTAACTAATGTGTAACGTTCTGACAACTGCTAATGTAGCAGGAAAGTACTGATATGTGATGTTTGGTCTAATAATTGCGCTGTGTACAATACAGTATATTTTCATATAATCTGGTGCTGTGATTCCTTTGTGGTGATATTGCGTCAAGTGTGTTGTGCAAACGCCTTACACATTGCTTCTGGGATAGGCCTGAATGCTTGTACCAAGCTACCAAGGGGGTGAGCAGGGGTTATCTCGGACGTGTGACTCCCTTGCCCTGACTAGAGTGGGTAAGTTCTGCCTGGCTGTAGTGCATATCCTAGCCAACCAGAAACCCCATTTCTAACAATATATATATTTGTTTAGTATAAGATAGTATGTGTTTTGGTTAGTATATGTTGTCCTCCATGTGTCCCGTCATATAAGGAGGTTGGGGTTGATGTTTAGAGTGTTTAGTTAAATGTGATAAGTAAGTTTAGCTTAGGGTAGTTGGGGCCAGTTGTGGGTAATGTGTAGTTAGGATAGGTTAAGTTAGTTGAGGTGTTTCCCCTAGTTTTAGCATCCTATTTTTACATTTTAATAAATACGTAGGCACTCCTTTACAGTATGTGTCATATGCTTGGGGATCAGGGCCTTGGCATGGGTGAACAGTGTCAATTTAGTATTTGCATTTGTGTTCCATCCTGCATCCAAATCCCAATTGAGCTGTCACATTGGCAGCTACACCAAAGCTACTTTGCTAGGAATCTGCCATCCATTGCGCCCACCACTCAAGGTTAATATGGTTCCCAATGAGTTGTTAAGTTTGGATGTATGTTTCAATCTGACATACTTTGAGACCAGATTTGGTATTGAGGACAGTGTAACGTCTGCCTGCAGCCTGATGTTCATGTGAACCCTGATAAAGTGAGTGATGGTATAATCTCATGTAGTATAGTATGCATAACTCACACCTATCATTTGTTACATTGTACAGCCAGGTTACCTATTTGTATGTATACTCTGACACCTCCATTCCTGCTGTATGGTGTGTGTGTGTGTGATGAAAAGTTTGAGTCAAATGTCACATACGTAAAGATTGTCTGGAAGAAAAATTTGAAGACAATGATTATCTGCTTAGACATCCCTTGAAGAAGACTTATTCTGTCCAACACAGCATTATACTGTAATGGTTCTATTTACTTCAGAATTAACCCTCAGGAAGGGCAGATGATGGTACAATCTAGACCACAGTGCATAGTTATCAGCCCACAATCTTCCAGGGTAGTTGTATTGACATTCTATGGGCATTGAAATGAGGCAAACCACTAATCTCTCTCACGGTTGATGTGTCACATTACACAGAGACAAAGTGGTTGTGTAAGTGCTATTTATTTTAAAGTGCTGTAGTGCTATATTTACATAGTCCAGGATTGTGAGTCCATTAGTGTGACACCTTCCATTGTGATCCTACACAAGTGCAAAAGGACATGTCATTGGAAATGCTGGGGTGAAGTGTCATACAGTGCAGAGGGACATGAATTGCCAATGAGGTAGTGAGAGACAATCACAGGGCATAGTGACAAGGTAAACAGTGGGCTGGAGAACAGTGCTTGTGAGCAGCTGTTGCAAGACTGGCATGTTACAAAACAGAGGACCTTGGTTATAAGTGTCCATGTGGCAGGGACCAGTGCTACTGGGTACTCTTACGGGTGAAGGTGATCTGTTCCACGTCTTCATCTTCTGATGTGTGTGTTGTCTCCTCTGCCCTTGGTGGTGGTGGGTTTGAAGGGGCATCACACACTTCAGTGTTTGAAGATGTGGAGTCATAAATCCCGGTAGCTGCCAACTGTGGGGCTATTAAGGGCATTACTGCAGCAAGGAGGAGCTGCTGGTTCTTAAGAATAGAGCAGCTACATCACTGTGGTAGGCAGCCAGGCCGGCCCTGAGGGGGTCAATATTGCATTCGTGCACGCGTTGAAAGGTTTGTTGTTGGAGGTGTTGTGTCAACTCTCTTACTGCTGTGCTGATTTCATTCACACTTTGTTGAAGTTCTTGCAAGATTGATGTTCCCCTTGCATGGCTGCTGCATGTTCTGCAGTTGACATCATGCTCGAACGCACCCTCTCTAGGCTGGCTGCCATATTTTGCATCCCCACCCGCACCTCCTTGGCCAGCTCCCGCTGTATTCCAACTACAGTCCTCTCAAAGCTGTTGCCAGTGTCGTCAGAGTTCTCAGCTGGGTTGGAGCTGGCAGGTCGTACAATTGGGGTGGTGGATGGATCCTCTGTAATGGCTGCTGTATCTGTGCTCCTCCTTGCAACTGAAGGTGGGGTCTGGAGGGTTCCAAGGACATTTGGAGGGTCTGCTGGCTGATGTTTGTTGGCTCGTCATCCATGTCATCAGGGAAATCCAGGACAGGCATATCCACAGGAGAGCCATCCTCCTCTGCAATGAGATATAGTACAATTAGTGTGTCTGTGTTGTGGCATTTGTAATGTGACGTGCCTGACTTCATATTAGTTGCACATTGTGATATTGGTTCCTGTTCATTGTTCCTGTCTTTATTATTAGCATTCTCCCAGGTCTATGACCTGCATGTCACATGTAGTGTGGGCAGTTTGGGGATTTGTCTGCGTCACATCCTCTAGGTGGAGGTTCTGCCCAAGTTGTATGTTGCCACCTTCTTGTCCTACTCAACTCTCCATCTACTTCCATTCTCATGTTGTGGCCTTGCACTGGCTGTGGGTGTTCTGATGGCACTTGCACCACACTTAACAATGTGGAACTGCCCCAGTCTTTGATATTTCACATCCAGCTATATGTTGCTGAGACCTAGCATATACTGTATATAGCATTGGCATGGCACATTACAGATGTCAGCATTGGTAGTGTGTAATGTTGATGTTGGGGAATGTGTGCTACATTGGATTGCACTGATGGTCCTAGCAGTGTTCCATTTCCTCATCTGACTGCACTGGTGTATTTCACTAGCCGGTAACATATGTCCTCCCCCTCAATGATGTTGTCTGAGCAGTATAACAGTTGGGATGTTGCATGGTGTCATTGCAGCTATTGTGACCCAGGCACAGGGTAGACCCTGACATATGCAACATGGGTATGACATTACTGCTGTGTACCTCATAATGTTTATGACAATGGCTGATGTTTGTAGTGACTATGGACATTCACATTTGACAGGTTTAGCACATTATTATTGATTACAGGGGACTGATAACGTTGTCAACTTGAACCCTCTAATTTGGGTGTGTTTGTCCATGGGCACGTAACTGCCATTAGCTACTTGACCTGCACACACAGCAGAGGTGGTAGTGGCAACTGTTGTCAATGTTAAATTCCACTTGCGGATATGGCCTGAGACTGTTACTTGAGCCCTAGTTCATGTAGGGAGAATGGCAGCTGTCGTGTGAAAGCAGGCCAGTTTTACATTGTACCCTACCCTCATGGACTGCCTTTACCTTTCCATCATCCTTGGCATGGCAGCATACCTCAAAGCAAAGGTTGTTGGTGTAGTGTAGTACTGTGCCCCAGGTTTGTCCTGCACAGCCCATTCCCCCGTGCCGTGCCCCTTTGCCCATTCCACTCCCTGAATATCATGACTTCCATGCATTGTGTAGTAGGTATGTTCCCCCCCTGCTTACAGTTTACAAATAGGCATTTTAGGTCCCCATGCCACTTACCCTGCATCTGTGTTGTCTCCTGGTAGTCTGCGCTGTCCTGTCCTTGAATCCCTGTGACGATCTCCTCAGGGATGACGGCTGCCACCATCTCCTCCATGTGGTCCAGGGCCTCCTGCAGTGCTGGACTCCCACCTCCAATCTGCAGTGCTGCCTTCCTGATCCTGGCCATCTTTTCCTTGGTCCTGCGCTTGCAGTCATGCCAGCGTTTCTTGCACTCGATGACTGTTCTCCATACTTCTGCCACACTGTTTATCTTGTCAACAATTTGTTGCCAAATTGCCTCTCTCCTACTAATTGGCAATTTAGAGGTGACAAAAAGTTGGTGCTGGTGTTCTGTCACCTCCTTCACCAGTATTTCCTGCTCCTCTGCACTTAACCGACACTTCCTTTTCTTCTTCTCCCTCTCCTGGATCTTGTGTGGGTCCTCCTGGCTGGTTCCTGGTCGGTTGTCATCTTCCTGGGGTCTCTCAAAGCTTCTGGGATCCATTTGGCTCTCCTTTGCCCATTTTGCTGTGTTTGCGCCACTTTTTGATGCATTTGCGTAAAAAAATGGCACCTATCTGGTTTGCGACGTCGTAAACCGGATCAAAGTCATTTTCGCCGCGTTAACGTAGTTTTTCTTTACGACGTGACACATTGGTTTGAGTAAAAAAAAAAGACTCATACCAGTGGTTTGCGCCGCCATGCGTCAAAGTATAAATTTGACACCCGAGTGGTGCTAAGAAATGGCGTTTGCCGGCGTTAAAGTTTTTGACGCAAAACTGCATCAGTGCAGTTTTGCGTCAAAAAGTATAAATATGGGCCTCAATATCCACGATTGTGAACTTTGGCATTGCCGTATTGTAAAAAAAAAAAAGGGTTCTATTAGAAACGTCCTCTTAACAGAAGTGAAAGGGGCTTGGTAATAATACTTAATGCATAATACATAAGGACTAGAGCCTAGAAACTAAGGAAGAAAGATCCATAAAATAGATATTTCATTGGCTATTAAAAAAGTGTCTTTAAAATGTGTGGTAGGTTGTGGGGAGATTGTGCAGAACAAATATTGGCTCACCTGTTATATATCACACTGAGTGCATGCCACAGTAAAAAGCACTGAAACCCTGATGAAAAGGTGACTGTCGCAATCTAATCATGAGAGAAATATTCTATATGTGCAGAAACTAGGCAGCTGGATGGCCATATTTACAAGGGGCATTCGCTGCTGGTGCGTCACTTTTTTTGAAGCACTGATAGTTCAGGCTTCAGGCCCATATCTACAAGACCACGCGAAGCCACAGATCTGTAAACCTGGGAATGAATCAAAAGCCTACACCTTACCAGGGGAGGTAAAAGGAAGGAACAACAAGGATAAATACCTTTATTTCTCCTAGTTTTATTCCTTTTTTTATGTGTGCTGCATTTTTCAGCACACATAGAAAGAGGAAAACACCTCTTATGATTGTTTTTGTGTAGGAAGGTGTCCTTTCCTGCACAAAAAAACTTTTCCCGCAATGCTGGCACCCTTGCACCAAGGTGCAAGGGTGCCTGTGTTGGCACATGGCAGCCGACTGTGTGCCAGCGCAGGGGATAAGGACAGGATTGTGCCATATCTTGTAAATACAACTCTTTCCTGCCCTTTTCTTTTGAAGCAGGGCAGCACAGCACGAAGGCTTGCGGCGCTGCCCTGTGTCAAAAGATTGTAAATATGCCCCAAAGGATTTATTAGGGAGAACTGCTCCCTTCACTTTCAAAAGGGGACAATCTTGCGGTATGTCCAATTCAGAAATACAAATGTGTTAACTAAAAAGGTATGACCACGTAATATTCTTTAAGTAAACCGAAACAAAGTGATGTGGTGTGCTAATGGTTGTATAAACATAGAATACGTGACACCTTGAAGGGTAACCTTTAGCAAGCTATGGGGGGTCATTACAACCCTGGCGGTCGGTGTTAAAGCGGCGGTAAGACAGCAAACAGGCCGGTGGAAAAAAAAAGGGAATTATGACCGTGGCTTAAACCGCCAACAAAGACAGCCACGGCGGTACAGACAAGCAGCGAGGCGGTCACCGCCAACAGACAGACGGGAGACAAAGTACCGCCCACAGTATCACAACCTACCAATCCGCCACCTTTTCCGGGGCGGATTCTCAGTGGATAAAAACACGGCGGAAACAGCCTTTTCAATGGGAAAACGCTCACCTCTACACACTCCACGAGGAACGAGGGCACCATGGAGCCGGAACTCCAAATACTCCCTGCAATAGTCTTCCTGCTCCTGTACGATCATCAGCAACGCCGGCGCCGAAGACAACGGTGAGTACTGAACCTACGACATAGGGGAGGGAGGAGGCAAAAGTCAGAGACACACACACACAACACCCCCACCCCCACCCCGACCCTCACCCACTACAACACACACCCCAATGCATATCCAAACATAACAGTAACAACCCCAAAACCCCCCGGGAAGAATGCAAAGCCAAAAGGAAATGAGTGCAACCATGGTAATGTACCAAAATACAGTAACCAAATATATACAGATATATATACACATCCAACAAAAGATACATCACGATTAGTAGTGCAGGTATGCACCAATCAATGTCCGTGGACCACGGGGCCCAAAATGCATGGATGAGGCCCACACACGATACCTGAGCAAAACGGAGAGAACACTTCTGGGGCATCAGATAGAAATACAACAGGCACCTCAGGGGGAAGGGAAGGGGGGGCACCTCAGCCGGATGACAGCACCACGCCAGATCCACGAGGGGGCTCCATGCCCATTGATGTATCCTGGGGAGTGCAAAGCCACAGTCTCTCAAGTCTCACAAGCGGGTGGGTTGCCCACTGCCATATCCTGGGGAGTGCAAAGCCACAGTCTCACAAGTCTCTACAGTGGGTGTGTTGGCCACTGTACCATCCTGGGGAGTGCAAAGCCACAGTCTCTCAAGTCTCTACAGGGGGTGGGTTGCCCACTGTTCAATCCTGGGGAGTGCAAAGCCACAGTCTCTCAAGTCTCACAAGTGGGTGGGTTGCCCACTGTTCAATCCTGGGGAGTGCAAAGCCACAGTCTCTCAAGTGGATGACAGTCTCCACTGGTTCTGGAGGGGGACTGGTGCCCAGAGTGCTTCATCTTGCCAAGGACTGAGGTAGTGGATGCATGTCTCCACTGGTTCTGGAGGGAGACTGGTGCCCAGAGTGCTTCATCCTGTGCAGGACAGACGAGTGGATGCATGTCTCCACTGGTTCTGGAGGGGGACTGGTGCCCAGAGTGCTTCATCCTGTGCAGGACAGACGGAGTGGATGCATGTCTCCACTGGTTCTGGAGGGGGACTGGTGCCCAGAGTGCTTCATCCTGCCAAGGACTGAGGTAGTGGATGCATGTCTCCACTGGTTCTGGAGGGGGACTGGTGCCCAGAGTGCTTCATCCTGTGCAGGACAGATGGAGTGGATGCATGTCTCCACTGGTTCTGGAGGGGGACTGGTGCCCAGAGTGCTTCATCCTATGCAGGACAGACGGAGTGGATGCATGTCTCCACTGGTTCTGGAGGGGGACTGGTGCCCAGAGTGCTTCATCCTGCCAAGGACTGAGGTAGTGGATGCATGTCTCCACTGGTTCTGGAGGGGGACTGGTGCCCAGAGTGCTTCATCCTGTGCAGGACAGATGGAGTGGATGCATGTCTCTACAGTGGGTGAGTTGCCCACTGTTCAATCCTGGGGAGTGCAAAGCCACAGTCTCTCAAGTCTCACAAGTGGGTGGGTTGCCCACTGTTCAATCCTGGGGAGTGCAAAGCCACAGTCTCTCAAGTGGATGACAGTCTCCACTGGTTCTGGAGGGGGACTGGTGCCCAGAGTGCTTCATCTTGCCAAGGACTGAGGTAGTGGATGCATGTCTCCACTGGTTCTGGAGGGAGACTGGTGCCCAGAGTGCTTCATCCTGTGCAGGACAGACGAGTGGATGCATGTCTCCACTGGTTCTGGAGGGGGACTGGTGCCCAGAGTGCTTCATCCTGTGCAGGACAGACGGAGTGGATGCATGTCTCCACTGGTTCTGGAGGGGGACTGGTGCCCAGAGTGCTTCATCCTGCCAAGGACTGAGGTAGTGGATGCATGTCTCCACTGGTTCTGGAGGGGGACTGGTGCCCAGAGTGCTTCATCCTGTGCAGGACAGATGGAGTGGATGCATGTCTCCACTGGTTCTGGAGGGGGACTGGTGCCCAGAGTGCTTCATCCTATGCAGGACAGACGGAGTGGATGCATGTCTCCAATGGTTCTGGAGGGGGACTGGTGCCCAGAGTGCTTCATCCTGCCAAGGACTGAGGTAGTGGATGCATGTCTCCACTGGTTCTGGAGGGGGACTGGTGCCCAGAGTGCTTCATCCTGTGCAGGACAGATGGAGTGGATGCATGTCTCTACAGTGGGTGGGTTGCCCACTGTTCAATCCTGGGGAGTGCAAAGCCACAGTCTCTCAAGTCTCACAAGTGGGTGGGTTGCCCACTGTTCAATCCTGGGGAGTGCAAAGCCACAGTCTCTCAAGTGGATGACAGTCTCCACTGGTTCTGGAGGGGGACTGGTGCCCAGAGTGCTTCATCTTGCCAAGGACTGAGGTAGTGGATGCATGTCTCCACTGGTTCTGGAGGGAGACTGGTGCCCAGAGTGCTTCATCCTGTGCAGGACAGACGAGTGGATGCATGTCTCCACTGGTTCTGGAGGGGGACTGGTGCCCAGAGTGCTTCATCCTGCCAAGGACAGATGGAGTGGATGCATGTCTCCACTGGTTCTGGAGGGGGACTTCCCTGCTTTCCCTGTTCAGCGGTGCTTGCCATGGCGGTCTTTGCCCTGTTCAGCTGTGCTTGCCCTGTTCAGCGGTGCTTGCCATGGCGGTCCCTTATTGCCCAGCGGGGCTGTGGCTGCCAGGGCCCTCCTGGGAACTGACTCTGGTGGTGGTCTCCTGACCAGTGATGATAGGACTGCCCTCCTGGGCACTGACTCTGGCGGTGGTCTCCTGACCAGTGACGATGGGACTGCCCTCCTGGGCACTGACTCTGGCGGTGGTCTCCTGACCAGTGACGATGGGACTGCCCTCCTGGGCACTGACTCTGGCGGTGGTCTCCTGACCAGTGACGATGGGACTGCCCTCCTGGGCACTGACTCTGGCGGTGGTCTCCTGACCAGTGACGATGGGACTGCCTTGCTGGGCACTGACTCTGGCGGTGGTCTCCTGACCAGTGACGATCGGGCTGGCGGTGGCCTCCTGGGCAGCGGGGATGATGGCGGCCTTCTCCGCTGTGGTATTCTTCCCAGACTTTGGCGCTTTCTTCTGCCCCTTCCCCACCTTGGGAGGAGTCACAGCTGACTCAACACTCCCCCCAGGACCCTTGTGAGCGGCTTTGCCGGCTTGAGTCTTCCCCCTATCCCGTCGGGCACTGTCCAACTTCTGGTGCTTCACAGGGGGGGGACTGGCTGTGATTTGTCACCGTGTCACACTGGCGGCTGCCCTGGTGCCCGGTGCACTCCACATACCTCTAACAGGCATTACTGGTACCGGAGATTTTTTGGCTGAGGTGCTAGTACGGGACCTATGAATTGGAGGGGGAGGTGGGAAAGAGGTCAACGTTGCTCAGGAAAAGTTTCTGACGAACACTGGGATGGGTAGCTGGAGGGGGCCTGGGAGTGGAGGAAGAGGAGGTGGTTGTAGGAGGTGTAACTTTTGATGATTTGGGTGCAGGTGCATGTTCTGGAGGCTGTTGTGAGGTGGATGGATGTTGGGTGTGTGTGTGCCTGCGTTTGTGTACTTTGGGAGGGGGCGTCACAGACACACTGGGAGAGGACACAGGGGACGTGTAAATGGTAGTGGGGGTGGTGAGTGCAGGTGAGCGGGGTGTGGTGGTGGGTGTGCTGGTGCGGTTCCTAGTGGCTGTAGTGGTAGTGCATGCAGGTGAGTGTGTAGACCACACTGGGAGGGAGGAGGGAGACGACGAGGAGGGGGACACAGTGGAGGCAGTGGATGTTGCTGTGTCTGTATGTGGGTGATGCTTGTGTGAGTGCCTGTGGGATGTGTGGTGCCTATGTTTGCCTGAGCTTCCCTTGTGTGTTGACGTGTGTGCAGGCTGGTCTGATGGTGTGCTTGGGATAGGCAGAGGTACAGGGGATTGGGTCTGGGTGGAGGAAGTTGGAGGGGGGAGGCTAGAGACAGGGACAATGGCTGCCATCAGTGCTGAGGCCAGAGATTGCAGGGTTCGATGATGGGCAGCCTGACCAGAATGCATGCCCTCCAGGAATGCATTAGTGTGTTGCAACTCCCTTTCTACACCCTAGATGGCATTCACAATGGTAGACTGCCCAACAGTGAGTGACCTGAGGAGGCCAATTGCCTCCTCACTGAGGGCAGCAGAGGTGACAGGGGCAGGGGCTGAGGTGCCTGGGGCGAAGGTGATGCCCACCCTCCTGGTGAGCGGGCACGGGGCGAAGGCTGAGGGGCTGCTGGGAGGGCGGTGCTGGTGGGGGGGTGGCATCTGTACCTGTAGAAGTGGGGGGCACAGATTTTGCCTCCACCACAAGGGAGCTCCCATCGGAGGACAAGTCTGTGTCGCTGGTTGCTGATCCTGTGACCGCCCTGAAGCTCCCCTCGCCCTCCGTCCCACTGGTGCATTCAGAGTCCGTGGTGTGGCCCTCCATGGCCATGTGGGATGCAGCTCCCTCGTGCTCCGGTGCCACTATACCTCCGCCTAATGATGCTGATGCACAAAAGAACAGGGAGAGCACAAAAAGAGAGGGGGGGGACGACAGAAGAAAGACAGGTTGAGTCATGGCTTACCGCTACCGTTGGCGGACAATACAGACACAGCAGCCCCCTGCACTACGCCGCGCTCTTGGCCTATACTGATGCAGTTCCTGGGATATGGCCTACATGGCTATGGTGGACATCAGCACACATAGATGACACAGGGGCATGTATACCTGTACTTAGCACTCTACAGAGGTGGGATGGAGTGCCACATGGCCTGCATTACGGAGGGGCCTAGCCTACGGAACTCGCCCTGGCCTAGGGGAACCCACAGCCCTCCTCCCCCACCCAGACACCTTCACTGTGCGCAAATTCCACAGAATGATGTTGTACTCACCCCCTTGTGTCTACTATGATACCCTCAAGCGCCCATCCAACTCAGGGTAGGCCACCGCCAGGATCCGGAACATCAGGGGGGTCATGGTGCGACGGGCACCCCTCCCACGTTGGGAGGCCATCCCCAGCTGAGCCTCCGCCGTCTTCTTGCTCCAGCGGTGAATGTCCTCCCATCTTTTCCGGCAGTGGGTGCTCCGTCTCTGGTGGACCCCCAGGGTCTGGACGTCCTTGGTGATGGCACGCCAAATATCCTTCTTCTGGTGGGCGCTGACCTACATGACATGTACAGGGGGAGAAGAGAAGTCATTACCAACTGCACCGTCGAAGTGAGTGGCCCACATCCCTACCCTTGCCATGTGGCACATGCATTCACAGTCCTTCATGCTCGCAGAACTCTGCCCCCTTCCTTCTTACAACCAGCCCTCTCCACACAGGCATAGCCCATACAACTTGCTCCCTGTGTACTCACCTGTTGGTCTGGAGGACCGTAGAGTAGCATGTACTGGGGGAGGACCCCGTCCACGAGCTTCTCCAACTCCTGTGCAGTGAAGGCAGGGGCCCTTTCCCCAGACGCACGAGCCATTGTCTCTTCCAGACCGAGGTCACAGCAGCACTTGCAGTATAGGTCCTCTCCTGTCGAAGATCAGGTATCGAGTGATTGAACAGATAGAAAATGGCGGTCACGTCCGCGGCGGTGCGTATCATCACCGCCGGCTCACTTCGTCATTGGCTCCTGGGACCTATAGGTTCCAATGTTAACCAATGCAGCATTGCGCTGCGGTCTTCGACCGCCTACCGCAACGGTGTACAATGCCAGCGCAGTTACCTCACATCCCACTGTCCCAGTTTACAGGTCAGGCAGCCGCCATTTCAGGAGCCCACATGGCTTCATTTTCAACTGCGTCACACATACCTAAGCCTGGACTCAACACACTTACAGACAACTTTTTGGATTATGTTTCGTGTTCTGTGTAGACTGTGGGTACATACCTCTGAGTAGCTTGACTCTGTGGTCGCTGTTGTCCTTCCTAGGCACCGTCAGCTGGGACATGTGAGGAGATGGCGGAATCCTCCGGTGTACCGACCGCTGGTGGACCTGTTGACAATGGAGGAGCGACATTTAATCATCACCTACAGGTTTGACCGTGCCACAATCCAGGAACTGTGTACCCAGTTGGAGCCTGACCTGATGTCAGCAATCCGCCATCCCACAGGAATCCCCCCTCAAGTGCAAGTGCTGTCAGTGCTCCATTTCCCTGCAAGTGGGTCATTTCAAACAACAGTGGCCATGGCATCAGGGATGTCCCAGCCTATGTTTTCCAACGTGTTGTCCAGAGTGTTGTCTGCCCTGCTGGAACACATGAGAAGCTACATAGTTTTCCCTCAGGTGGAGTATTTGGCTACTGTTAAAGGTGACTTCTATGCCCTTGGACATATCCCCAACATCATAGGTGCTATTGATGGGACCCATGTGGCTTTGCCCCCCTGCAGGAGTGAACAGGTGTACAGAAACCGGAAGAGTTATCATTCCATGAATGTACAGATGGTATGTTTGGCAGACCAGTACATCTCCCAGGTAAATGCTATGTTCCCTGGCTCTGTGCATGACGCCTACATCCTGCTTAATAGCAGCATCCCTTATGTGATGGGTCAACTCCAGAGGCACCGTGTGTGGCTATTAGGGGACTCTGGTTACCCCAACCTGTCATGGCTACTGACCCCAGTGAGGAATCCCAGGACCAGGGCAGAGGAACTCTACAATGAGGCCCAGGGGCGGACTAGGAGGGTGATCGAACGCACCTTCGGCCTCCTGAAGGCCAGGTTCAGGTGCCTCCATATGACAGGTGGTTCCCTATTCTACTCACCAAGGAAGGTGTGCCAGATCATCATCGCCTGCTGTATGCTTCACAATCTGGCTTTGCGACGCCAGGTGCCTTTTCTGCAGGAGGATGGTCCAGATGACGGTGTTGTGGCAGCTGTGGAGCCTGTGGACAGTGATGAGGAGGAAGCAGAGGAAGAAGACATTGACAACAGGGACTCAGTTATCCAGCAATATATCCAGTGGCACACAGGTGAGAACACATTCCTGCCTACTACAAGTACTTTCACACTTCTACCTTTATCCTGTCTGTCTGTTTCAAGCAGTATTTGGTAACTGAGTTGTACATATCCATTACGGTTTCACAGGTGTGGTTACCAGCGTGTGTCATCTGCTTGCATCCTTCATGGACTTGTGATGTGTGACATTGCTAATACACATTTTCTAAATCACAGACTGACTCCAGATTGTTTTGTGCTTCAAGGGTGTTTATTGAAGTGCTAATTATTGGAGGTGGTGGTAAAATGGTGAGGGGGGGTGGTGGAGGAATGTCCATGGCAGAGTCCAGTCTATTAGTCTCACAGGTGCACTGCCCATATGGGCATAGGAAGTGGAGCTGGGGCAGTTCCAATATGGACAGGGTTACAAAGTGGGACAGTGGGATGACAATCAGGGTGGTCTAATTTCTTGGCGGGGGTCTTGCCATCGTGCTCTGTCCTGTTCCTGGTTCTCAGGGACCGCTTGCAGGGTGGTTCTCTGTCTGCAGGGGGTGGGGTGCTGGTGTGGTGGTCCTGTGGCGGGGCGTCCTGTCCACTAGCGCCGGCGGAGGTGGTGGGCAGTTCTTCGTCCATGCTAGTGTCAGGGGCCCCTTGGAGTGCCACGGTGTCCCTTATGGTGTTCTGTATGTCCTTCAGCACCCCTACGATGGTGCCCAGGGCGGAGCTGATGGTTCTGAGTTCCTCCCTGAATCCCAAATACTGTTCCTCCTGCATGCGCTGGGTCTCCTGAAACTTGGCTAGGACCGTCGCCATCGTCTCCTGGGAGTGGTGGTATGCTCCCATGATGGAGGAGAGGGCCTCGTGGAGAGTGGGTTCCCTTGGCCTGTCCATCCCCTGTCGCACAGCAGCCCTCCCAGTTCCCCTGTGTTCCTGGGCCTCCGTCCCCTGGACCGTGTGCCACTGCCACTGGCCCCAGGTCCCTGTTGTTGTTGGGGTGGTGGGTTATTCTGGGTTCCCTGTAGTGGTGGACACACAGCTGATTCACGTGTCCTGGGGACGGAGGTATGGGCCCGCCGGGTGGGTGCTGTGCTGGTGTTTCCAGAGGGTGGAAGGTCAGTGTTGGGCTGTGCCTGTGCGAGGTGAACCGACTGTCCCGAGGCCCACGATGGTCCGGGCTGGTCATCTGGATCCAGTTGGAGAGAGCTGCTGTCATCACTGTGGGCCTCTTCTGTTGGTGGGGTAGAGATGTCTGGACCCTCCTGTCTGGTGACGTTGGGTAGGGGGTCCTGCAGGGGTATAAAAGCATGATTATTGCATCTGTGTGTGTCATGGTGTGCAATGGGTGGGTGACCGTGTACCCCAGTGCTAGCATTCCAGTGTGGGGGCTTGTGTGATGATGGTTGGGGGGGTGTTATGGGTATGTGCTGTGGGCATGCTTTAGTGAGGGGTGATCATGCTTTGTTGTGTCATGCAGGGCTTGGTGTTGGGATGGGTGGTTTGTGTTATTAGTACATTAGTGAGGAGTTGAAGTGATAGGGGAGGGGGTGAGGGTGGGGGGGTGTGATAGCATGCAGGTAGGGTGGGGGATATGATAGTTAAGATTTGACTTACCAGTGTCCATTCCTCCACCGACTCCTCCGAGGCCCTAAGGATGCATGATGGTCAAGACCTGCTCCTCCCATGTTGTTAGTTGTGAGGGAGGAGGTGGGGGCCCGCCGCCAGTCTGCTGTACCGCGATGTTGTGCCTGGATATCACGGAACGCACCTTCCCCCGTAGGTCATTCCACCTCTTCCTGATGTCCTCCTGATTTCTTGGGTGCTGTCCCACTGCGTTGACCCTGTCGACTATTCTTCGCCATAGCTCCATCTTCCTAGCTATGGAGGTGTGCTGCTCCTGTGAGCCAAATACCTGTGGCTCTACCCGTATGATTTCCTCCACCATGACCCTGAGCTCCTCCTCGGAGAACCTGGGGTGTCTTTGCCGTGCCATGGGGTGGTGTAGGTGATGTGTGGGGTGGTGTATGTGGTGCTGAGTGTGGTGATGTGTAGTGGTGTGTGGTGTTTTGTGCGTGGATGTTGTGTGGGTGATGGTGTTGTGTGCCTCTGTGTGGTGGGGTTGTCTATGCTGTGCTCTCTCTCTGGCCTTCGTCAATAATTTTTGGTCGTAGCGGTTTGTGGGTGATGTGGGTGTGTGTTTTATATTGTGTTGGGTGTGTGGGAGTGGTGTTTGTATGTGTATCAGTTGTGTGTATTTGGAATTGTCCAATGTGGCGGTGTTTTGGAGATGTGTCTTTATTTTGAGCGCGGCGGTGTGTACCGCCAATGGAATAACGCGGTTGAAAGATCGCTGCGTGGATTCGTGGGTCGTGATAGCATGGGCGTGTTTCTGTTGGCGTGATGGTGGAGGTTTTGTTTTGGCCAGTTTATCACTGACCTTTGGTGTGGCGGAGTTGTGTGGGTGTCTGAATTTCGCCGGATTCCGAGATGTGGGTGATAATAGCTGTGGCGGTTTTCCGCGGCCGTGGCGGTGTATTGGCGGTCTTCTGCACGGCGGTAAGCGGCTTTTACTGCCAATGTTGTAATGACCCCCTATGTTTGTTACTTTTTTCAAGTAAATACAATGGCTTTAAGCTATTTTTGTTTAGTTAAATCATCTTATTAAGGGCTAAATATTTAGCAACTCAAATTTGCTACTGACACCTCCATGTCCAACCACTGCATTAGACTATAATTTCGGACTCCCCACCTCCTCATATGCTCATGTCCTCAGAGTCCACCCACACAATCTTCCAACATAACCCTGATAAGACAGTTATGGCATCATTGGAACTAATTGAACAAGGCATGATTGCTCTGGCTTGCACTTATTTGGACCAAACTTAATAAGTCTGAAATTGCTACCAGCCTCCTGTGAACTCGTGAATATTCATTGACTGGACGGTCTGTGACTCGCTAGAATTCTTTATATTGAAACCGACACTTTAGTACACAAGTAAGTTGGCAAAATCAGATTCCCTTCGCAAAAAGTTGGTGCTCAATTTTCAACCACTTTTTGTAAATGGAATCTTCATACATTAGGCCCAAAATTCACAGCTAAGACAGTGGTGGGGCTTTGCCCTAGTAGCCAGTACTGAGCTAAGCCACCAAAATGCACGTCTTGCAATGGACACCATGCAGAAATCTGAAAGGAATCTTTAAAACATAAAACACAAGAAAGAGTTGCTGTTTTGCGTGTCAGTTATTAAAAATCGTGTTTTAAAACTATACCCATGAAATATTTAACAAATAATGGCCCTCATTCTGACCTTGGCGGGCGGCGGAGGCCGACCGCCAAAGTCCCGCCGTCAAGTTACCGTTCCGCGGTCGAAAGACCGCGGCGGTAATTCTGACTTTCCCGCTGGGCTGGCTGGCGGTCTCCTTCAGACCGCCAGCCAGCCCAGCGGGAAAGAGGCTTCCACGATGAAGCCGGCTCGGAATCGAGCCGGCGGAGTGGAAGCTGTGCGACGGGTGCAGTTGCACCCGTCGCGTATTTCACTGTCTGCGCAGCAGACAGTGAAATACTTGTAGGGGCCCTCTTACGGGGGCCCCTGCAATGCCCATGCCAGTGGCATGGGCACTGCAGGGGCCCCCAGGGGCCCCGCGACCCCCCCCTACCGCCATCCGGATCTCGGCGGTCCGACCGCCGGGATCTGGATGGCGGTAGGGGGGGTCGGAATCCCCGCGGCGGTGCAGCAAGCTGCGCCGCCGCGGAGGATTCAATGGGGCCGCGGTACACTGGCGGGACCCCGCCAGTGGTGCCGGTCCGACCGCGGCTTTACCGCCGCGGTCGGAATCCCCATTGGAGCACCGCCGGCTTGTCGGCGGTGCTCCCGCGGTCCTCCGCCCTGGCGGTCTTTTCGGTCAAAGACCGCCAGGGTCAGAATGAGGGCCAATGTTCTGAAGATATTGACATAAATTATTTTAAATACCGTTACATTTCTGGTATGTATTCTGTAAATGGGTAATGCCTCTGTAGTCGCCTCTGCTCTTTAGGAAATCCAACTTTGGCACCCTCTTGAGCATTTTACTCTATACCTCGAGGAAACAGAGATCATGAGACAATCTTTGAGTGTGAATATTTGGTGCAAATTGGTAAAATACACCATAGGCTCCAAAACCTGTGACTTTCGCAAATAACATGGTTTTTCCTGAAAGAATGGTCTCACTAACGAATGTCCACCATATTTTTAAGCCTCCTCAAATTTTTCATTACTCTCAGTCCCTTTTTTTGGGGCCATTTGTATCCTGCATTTTTGTGGTCTCTGGCCGTTTGTGACTGCAAAAATGCATTTTGGTATGTATGAATTCCAATTTGTGATTCACAATTTGTAATTGCACATATATACCGATTGGTTATTAGAAAAGGGGGCGTGTCAAGGACATCCCTTCCTAATACCGAATCACAGCGGGATGGAAGAATGTTTTATGACGAGAATGCGGTTACAAACCATTCACATTTTACCACCTACTTCAAGCAGTTGGTAACCTATTCACAAATGGGAATGGGTCCACATACAAAACTCTTGAAAAATGAAAAGAAAACTTTTAGTTTTTCTTTTTCAAATACATCCTGTTTTTCTTTAAGGAATTTTTTTTTACAGATTGCTTTATTTAAAATTAATTACAGACATGGTGGTCTGCTGAGCCCAGAAGGCCACCATGCTTGTGATTTTTACATTTCCTAATGGGTCACAAATTGCATCCTGCCTCATTGATATTAATGTGGTAGGTTGATTTGCCACCCATTAGGAAACGTAAAATGAAACTCATGGAGTATCTCATGGAGTTTCATACATTCGAATAACGATTACCTAATTTTGATTTGCAGAGAAGTGCAATTAGTAAGCTCAATCTGTAATAATGATACGTATGGCCCTTGGTTTGGTGAATATTCAATCAAGCATTTTGGAGCTATAAGCAAAATAGTGCAGTCCACTGGAAATCCACAACGTCCCACACTCCCAATGTTGCAAGCAATAGAAGAAAATCAAAATAAAACAAGGCAGCACAGCAGTAGTGGATACTACGGGCCTCATTTACAAAGATCTGGCGTAGGGCAGCACCACAAATCTTTTGGCTGCCGTGAGTCAAATCAAAAGGGCAGGAATGCACCACAACTGTGAGATACAGTGCATTCCTGTCCTTTCAGCCAGCACAGGCACAGATATTGCTGCCTAGTACCAATGCAGACATCCTTGCACAATGGTTGTTGGCAGGATTGTTTTGTGCAGGATGGGACACCTTCCTCTGCGAAAACAATCAATAGAGGCGTTTTCTTCATTCTATGTGTGCTGCTGGATGTAATGAAAACATTTCTCTTCGTTACGTCTGCTCTGGGGAGGCGTAAAGTTTTGGTGCTGCCCCAGGTTTAACGATTTTTGTAAAACTGGGGCAGCATCAAAATCCATGGATGTTGCATTGGAAAACCTACCACAAGAGCCATGGAACACCTCCTTCATGCAGAGTAAGGCAATACAGCACTTTGCGCTGCCTTGCCTTACACCATATCTATGAGGCCATGCAAACCACACAAGGTGGCTTTGTGTTGCCTCTTAGCTATGATTGAGAGTATCTAAAAAAGTGACGTTCAGGTGTTGCAGGACTCTTGTAAATTAGGCCCTACTTAGGGATAAGGTGGTTGGCCTTGGGTACTCCCTCTTGTGTGGATCTCCTTGGCCAGAGAGAGAGAAACAAAAAAAGGCCTTTCCTCCCACGCCGTTGTTCAAAGGCCAGGAGTCATATTACCTCCTCTTCCTAGTTATGCAAGTGCAGGGGGGAGTTCATTTGTAGAACAGAGGGGTATATATTTGCCCCTGAACCATCATCCAGCTTAAAGTCAGACGATTCTGTTCCAAAATATTGCACTCTATCATTGCTCAAGTGTAGTGTGTCAAGTGTAGGAAGTAAATTTTAACCACAAGCCTTGCCAAATGGAAGGCAAAAATGTGTGCCTCCCATCTTCCCCAATTATCCAGGAAAAGGGGGTGCAGCTGCCATGCTCCTCTTTTCTTTTTCCTTACAGCAAGTTGCGGGCCATGGAGAAGTGGGACACCTCACAGCACCCCTGCACCGTATTTTCAATAATGAAAGGGTGCAGAGGTAGCTGCCCTGCTCCTCCTTGGCACACATCTAGATGCGGTCCACTGGGAGGTAGCACACCTCACAGATGCCCTGAAGCCCTAGTTGCAAACAAATGCAGAACGTTCCCTCTGTTTTTACAGAAGTGTGTAAGATATACCAACTCAGCCTGAGACAAGATGGGACGAAAATAAGCTCCCCACCTTCAGCAAGAAGAGGTATGAGCTAAGGTTAAGGTAATAGCTTAACTTGTAAAATTCTTGTCTTTTGAAATGTTGTGGTATAGCCACAGTTACACCTGTCAGAACCCCTTTCAGAGGGCTACAGGGAAAGCAGGAGCTGCATGACCCAGTTGTGGCGATTGACACCTTTTACTGTTAATGTCTCAAGGTCCACCTTCTATGAACTCTGAATAAGTGGACCAAGTATTACCCCTTCAGCACTTTCGGCACTTGTCTCTCACTGGTAGTGTGGGTCGAACAGTCATAGGCTTCTCCGGAAGGAGGGGGACTGGGAGAGGGGGGGTGTCGGGTGAAGGAGGCATTAGGTGCACACAGACCCACAACTCAAAAACATGCTCAGCAAACCCATTAAATGAATGCCCAGTCAGATGCTTGCTTTTATGAAAAAAGTAACATTTATATAAAAGTACAAAGAAAAACACGGCACACAACAAATAATACACAGAGTCTTCATAAGGCTGACACTAGGCTGGGTAAGACGCTGAGTCCTACTTTCTTGTCTAAGGACTGTGGTTATTCTCCATTCATGGAAGGCACCATTCAGGTAAGCCCCCGGTAGCAAGTAAAAGTCTCAGAAATTCTGGGTTGGTTTCTTAAAAGTCAAAGTATCTCAGCTCCATAGTACTTTTAGTTAAAGTAACTTCCCCCAGAGGCTCGGTGGCCTAGCAATCAGTGTTACTCACTTGCATTGGAGCTGTGATTTGGCAGGCTCAGGTGCAGGTCAATGGCCCAGAGATGAGCAGAAGTCTGGATGCTGCAGGCTAGGCCTCAGATGTCCACAACACTCCTTCCAGTCATGTGCTAAGTCTTTCTGAGTCTGGCAGCCAGTCTCAGTACTTCTGGGCTACGGTGATTGAATCAATGCTCTGTGTTAACGGGTCGCAACCTGCTACCTTTCACAATCTCATGTTGCTCTAGAGCGATGGTCCTCTCTCTTCACCCTGGTTCGCACCTGGCATATGAGGGGCGCTAACAGAGCATAGTGGCTCTTCAGGTCACGACATGGCACAGGGTGACAGCCAGCTTCTTATCACAGGAATACACCAGGGTGACATCCCTTAATCTTCACCGTAGCACCACCATGATATGGGGGTCATGAACAGCACATTCAGGTCGACGGCTCAATCAGTGCAAAAGTCCTCAATCGTGAACATAGCCCCCACCTGCAATACAGATGCTGAGAACAGTAGTGCTTGGGTAGACAGTCCGATCGGTGCAATTGTCCTCAACATGGATTCAAATCTCACACTCACCTTCAGGGATCTACTCAACAGGATCCCCACTGGACCTCACCCCTCCAGGTACTCGCCTCCTCACAGGATCTTCTGGCCTCAGCAGGCAGGCAGATGCTGGTTCGCCAGTTTCTACGGCACCTAGAAGGGAGATTAGCAGGACTTAGTCCCCAGTGCTAGTCACAAAAGGCAGAAGTCACGCTGAGCTTCTCCAACCTGGTGTATAGCTCCAATTTGACTATTCTGGGAAACTCAAGCTCACCGTTTTAATATCCACCTCCAGATACAAATGTGATTTAGGCCCTCATTACAACCCTGGCGGTCGGTGTTAAAGCGGCGGTAATACCGCCAACAGGCTGGCGGTAAAAAAAATGGGATTGGGACCATGGCGGTTACCGCCATCCGAATCCGCCACTTTAACACAGCGACCGCCAGGGTGGTAATCGCCGCTGGGATGGAGACTTCGGTCTCCAGCCCGGCGGCCGCCACAATCCCACTCTTGGGATTACGACCCAGCCTACCACCATGTTTTCGTGCCAAATTCACCGCCACGAAAACCATGGCGGTAGGCACTATCAGTGGCACTGATAGGGGTCTCCCCGACCCCACATCCCCTCCCCAGAGTCATCCCCACCCTCCCCATCCCTCTTCTGCCCCCGCACATATACACAGCCACACACACACCCATATACACACGTGCACACACACATACCCACCACCACCCGTGCATGCACACATACATACCCACACACTGTAACACACACCAACATACCTTGTCACACACATGCATTCACAGCACACAACAATCACAATCACTCATTCACGCATGCATCCTACGCGACTCACACCCACATGCACGCATACCAATACATACACACACACACCCCCACATACACACAACACCACCCACCCCCCTCTCTGGTCGGAGAACCCGACTTACCTTCTTGCAGGCGGTCCTCCGGCTGGAGACGGTCCGCGGCACTGCTGTCAGCAGCTGCGTCCACCAGAAAAACACTGCCAGGCTGTATCAGTGCTCCTGATACGGTCAACGGTGTTTCGCTGGCGAGGTAGTGCTGCTGTAAGCAGCACTGCCTTACCGCCGTCCGCCGTGTTCCGCCAGCATTCTGGCGGAATACCGTCAGGCGTCATGATACAGGTAGACGGCTGGTAGTCACGGCGGCGGTATGTTGGCGGCCGTCGCCATGGCGGTAGGCGGTCAATACCGCCAATGTTGAAATGAGGGTCTTAGCGTCTTAGTCTGTGAAGTTTGTGCTGTGGGGGTTGCCCTCTTTGAAATCCCCACTCCCATGTCCTGCCTTTGTTCTTAGAAGCAGTCTGTCACAGCAGTAGCAACTCCAGTCTTGATAGCGCCACAGTATAGGCCACTGGAGTGACTGGAGGATCGCACTTGGGTGTCAGCCTCACTGATATATGCTTATCAAAAGGTTGCTAAGTCCCTGTCCATATTCTTTATGATTCCCTTACCAGTCCCATTTCCTTTGTGAGATGTGCCCAGGTCTCAATGACCAGTGATGTTTTCAGAATCAAAGAACTCTTTTGACGTGCACAAGAGAGCCTGTCCCCCCTGTTGGAAATAGCCTCTTTTTGCAGGATTATACCCAAACTTTTTGCCTTCTTCCTCCTATTTTTTGAGGTCTGCTTTTGCTGGTTTATTGTCTCTGCGCACTTTACCACTGCTAATCAGTGCTAAAGTGCAAGTGCTCCCTATAGAAATTGTACTGTTGATTGGTTTATCCATGATTGGCATATTTGATCTACTAGTAAAGTGCACTAGAGGTGCCCAGGGCCTGTAAATCAAATGCTACTAGTGGGCCTGCAGCACTGGTTGTGCCACCCACATTAGTAGCCCTGTAAACATGACTCAGACCTGCCATTGCTGCGTCTGTGTGTGCAGTTTTAAACTGCCAATTCGACTTGGCAACTGTACCCACTTGCCAGGCCTCAACCTTCCCTTTCAGTACATGTAAGGCACCCCTAAGTTAGGCCCTAGGTTGCCCCATGGGCAGGGTGCAGTGTATGTTTAAGGTAGGACATATACTATTATTTTATTTTATATGTCCTAGCAGTGAAATACTGCCAAATTCGTTTTTCACTGTGCAAGGCCTATCTCTCTCATAGGTTAACATGGGGTCTGCCTTTAAATATCCTTAAACCGCCGATTCTCTTTGAGAGCAGATAAAAATGTAGAGTTTAGGGTCTCTGAGCTCACAATTTAAAAATACATCTTTTAGGGAAGTTGGTTTAGATTGTTAGTTTGAAAATGCCACTCTTAGAAAGTAGGCATTTTCTTGCTTAATCCATTCTGTGACACTGCCTGTTTGTGGATTCCCTGTCTGTGTCAGTTCGACAGTTGGGCTGTTCACACCTCTCCTCTAGACAGTGACACAAAGGGGGCTGGGGTTTAGCCTGCCTATCTTGATTAGCCATCTGTGCTGGAGGGGAGGGGAGGAGTGGTCACTCACACCTGAAAGGACTGTGCCTGCCCTCACACAATGCTGTCTCTGACTCCCTAGTGATTGTCTGGGGCCTGGCCTGGACAAGGAAGGATCTTGCAAACACTTGAGACTTTGCTTTGATGTTTTCCAACTTCAAAGGCAGAACTGGGTACAAGAAGAAGACCCAGACTTTTAGAATCTTTCTGGAATCAAGAGGAACCTCTGCCCAAGAGAAGAGATGGAGAGCTGAAGGAGGAGTACTGTCCCTTTGCTGTGTTGCTTTGCTGGACTGGTCTGTAGTTGCTGCTTCTGTCTGAAAAGAGTGCAAAGGGTGAACTTTGCTGTGTGTCCTGCTTGAGAAAATCCTCCAAGGGCTTGGAGTAGAGCAAGCCTCCTGTTGGAAGTCTCCTTGACACGAAAGACTTCAGTTTTCTCGACCTGCAGTACTGGGAACTGTGTGTTTTGTGCTGTTGAAGATGAGAAACCACCGCAATGCCACCAATGACACAGCTGGCCTGCACTGTGACCTGCCGATGCCACACGGAGTCGCATTGCCCCGCTTCGCACGGAGACCCTGGTCTCACCGACGCCGTCATCAGACGACTTCACCGAGCCGCTGCTCGCACCGTGACCTGTGGGCCCGCACTCCGGTATTGCCTGCTCACACTGCAGCCTGGGCATCCCCGACGACGGTGCTCCTGCTGACACCGGCGCCACTGCCTGCACCATGGCCTCTGGACACCGCTTGTGAGGTACACGAAGCACCGTCCCATCCCGCAGCCCCGGTCCACCGACGCCAGCACCGTCTACTCGTATGTCGTCATCAGGCATCCTACCTGCACCGTGGCCTGTGGACACCGCTTGTGAGGGTTACGAAGCACCGTCCCGCAGCGCTGGCTTGGGCCTACCGACGACAGCGCTTCAGCAACAAAGCTGCCGCTGCCTGCACCGTGACCTGTGGACACCACACGTCGCACTGCCCCACTTCACACCGCAGCCCTGGTCTTACCGACGCAGCTGTATGCCGTCACCGAGCCGCTGCCTGCACTGTGACCTGTGGGCACCACACATCGCATCGTCCCGCTTCACACTACAGCCCCAACGCCATCCACACCGGCGCACCTGACTTCATCAGCCTGGAGTTCGATCTGCAATTGTGTGACCTCAAGAGCCCGATGACTCCTGCACCGACTACGGAACCGACACCCCAACGTCAGTGACGCCGCTCTCCGGAGCTCACCGTGAGGATCACGACACCCTGCAAATCCAAGGTACTGTTTGCGGGTCTTCCCAACACCGTAGCTGGCCCGCAACGCAGCGGCCAGCCTGAACTGTTGGATTTGTTGATCACGACACCGTGATAGCCCCAGGTGGAGCTATCGACTTCAAGGACGTGTAGTTTTGAGTAAATCTTGCAGAATTCATATTTTTCTTACTGTATGTTGGATTTTTATCGTATTTGGTCCTGTTTTATATAGATAAATATTGGCTATTTTTCTAAAAATTATGTGGTGTCCTTTTGTAGTGTTACTTATTACTGTGTGTTATGTGCAAATGCTTTACACCTTGCTTCTGAAATAAGCCTGACTGCTCGTGCCAATCTACCAAGAGGTGAGCAGGGGTTATCTGAGCAGGGGTTATCTGAGCGGGTATCTTCCTTATCCTGACTAGAGTGAGGGTCCCTACTTGGACAGCGTGCAAACCGATTGCTAACTAGAGACCCCATTTCTAACACCCCCCACTAGTATGTGTGAGTGTCTCACACAGTTCTCAGGAATGCAAGCAATCCACAAATCTGTCAGAGATGGTTCCTCCACCTTCACGTGTCTTTATGAGGCCCTGGGCTTCCAATACAGGACCCAGGGGCCTTCATATCCTGTATCACACAAGGCACACATAGATGACATCATGCAGACGCAACAACACACCTGTTGCATTGTGCTACATACTTACTTGATGTAGGCTAAGGGTGAGTTAGGTACCCAACACCAGAACTTTACATGATTGGGCCAGTAGGCCCCACTCCAGTAACACTGGTAAAAAGGATTATTCACTCTCCTGACCACCATTACACAAATGGTATGGTGCCACCACTATACTTGTACTGCTTAAATCTGGGTAAGGGCAGTAGCCCAATACCACTGCCACAGTAACTTTGTGCATCCCTCACATTCTAACAGGACCTCAATCTATGAGATAGGCCTAATTCATGCACACACGCATGATCTGAGTTAACCCACAGCGAAACATCGATACCAAAGATCCAGATATTGCTGGGGCACTCAGGGTAGGAATGCATGTCCATCACCAGGCAGGAAACTTTTCCATCCAAACAACACACAGTCAAACGTAACTCCCCGTTAACTTTCATTTTTTGGGGCAATATTTTTTTATCATGCTTATTTTAAGTTTTTGCACAAGTAAAAAACGATACGAACATTAACCAGTTCCCCAATGCACACATTTGGATTTGCCTCGCCTTAAAGTGACAGTAGTTAGGTCATGGATAGTACCAAAGATGAAACACCACCACCCCAATGCACCACTTCCCCACCAGTGCAGTACTCTGAATATGTCTCCTAATAACTCGCTTAGCTCCCTCACTTCAATTCCCCTGCTGTCCCCTGTGACCAATCATCCTCTGCTGTCTCTGTGTCACTTGCTATCTGTTGCATCATGTCTGCACAGTCCCCAAGGTCCTCCTCGACTTTCTCATCAAGTTTGGAGTTGTTTAAGGTGCAGTTTCTCCAATAATTCCCGCTCCATCAGGTTCCAGAGCCATCTGCTATCGTAGGCCTGGGGTTGGTTAATCATCATGTTGCAAAATAGCGTTTGGCAAGCAAAAGGCCTACATTTGCAAATTTATACTGCATAGCCCCTTTGGTCTTGGTATCATACCAAGCAGGCAGTTATGAATCAGCTTTTGGGCACCCGCCCCCTGTCACTCTTCCTAGTCTCTCCACCACCTCCACCCAGTATCTCGCTAACTTCCTGCATGCCCATGTCATATGAATAAATGTGGTGTCTTATTTGTTACATTTTCTACACGTCGACAGTCTAGTGTGATAGATATTGTGTAGTCTATCAGGGGTCATATAGGTCCTGTGTAGATAGTGGAAGTGTGCAAGCTTAAACCTGGCATTGCTGGCTACCTCTTGGGCTTGGGAACAAGCCTGCACCCATTCAGCATAGGACAGGGGGGTTTGCAGGTCCTCATCCGGGGTGTGGCATGCTTTAATGAGCATAAGTGTGAGATCCGCAGCCAGCACTTGATAGAGTCTGGAGATCAATCGTCGCCCCCGCCCTCCCTCTAGCAACATCTCCAATGTTTGTGATACTAGTTGTATGTTTGGGAAGTCTGTCCAGATCTCTCTATCGGTGCGTGCCAGTTTAGCAAATTGCAAGAATTGCACCACGGCGACACCAAACATCTTCTGAACCTCCTCAAAGGTTACGAATGACTTTACAGGATAAAAGTCTCTCAGAAGGAGGCACCCTCCCTCTCTCCATGGGCCCTAAGTCATGACTTCTGAAACAGCTGAAGACAATCTAGGGGGAGGCATCTACTAAAGGGAAGGTGCCCTGGAAATCTTTTTATATACTGAACAATATATAGTGTATAAAAACGCGGAGACATTCCAGACAGAGTAACTTCTAACATGGGCGGTCTGAGGGCCCAATGTACAAACAGACAGATCACAAATAGCGGTCGATAATTGTTCACTGACGTTTTGTGACGGTTTCCTGAGGCCAAAACTTCCAAGGTACGAACGACCCTGTAAGTGTTCCCAAAGGATAAGATTAAGCAAAATGAGTCACAATGAAATAAAGTAGTTTCCTGTGATCACATAATTTGGTCATTTGGGGAACACTGATTGCAAGCTAATTTTTCCACCTGGAAAGGCTGAAAAAGAGGCATACAATTTATTAGTTCATTTGTCTGGTTTTCTTTAAACAGACTTATTATTTGTGCATCCTTTCATTTCAAGAGCTAAGTAATAACACTGTTCACTATCGCTAACTTGACATATTTACAATTCAGTTGGTACATCAGCATAACATTATGGAAGAAATATTTTAGTTCACGTTAGCAGAAGGTTTATCTGTGAAATCAGTATAAAGCAAATAGCATGGATTCAGAGAAAGGTTAATGTTTTTCTCCATCATAGAAAGATAAGTGCAAGGAAGAAGCAAACTCCATTTATATGTAAATATCTCCAGTCTCCTGTGACTTAACTAACAGTCCTATTTCGGAAAAAGCCCCACACTTGTGTAGACGCACTATATGAAATTAAGATAATAAGCCTGTACAGAACACCCTCACTTTCAGATGACATTCTTCAGAGGGACGAGGCTGTGAAGTTCGGCTTAGCGGTAGGCTGTACATTTTCGTGTTTTTCATCTGTGTTTCTCTGGCACCACAGGTTCAGCAGAAGGTGAAAATACACACATTTATTGGTTTACTTATGCTGAAACTGTTAATGAAGTTTTTCTTCATATAGCTGTATGCGGGTTGCTTTTCTTTCGTCAGAAAAGTAAGGAGCAGTGCTTTAGTTTGGCTGAGGCCAGACTAGGCAGCCTAAATAAAGACATTTGGCTTGTCCAGGCTACCAATAGTAGAATCAAGTAACAATATTAATAATACAAATTAATATTAGTTTTTCAAAAGTTCAACAAACAAGGTGAGCCAAACCATGAGGTTCAACTTCCCTAATGAAGAAAGCAAAAGTGACAAAAGAAATAACCCCACTACTGGGAGAAGAAACAAAAACATGTTCAAACTGAAAGCCTAAAAATGAAAAATAATCTCAAACATTTACTGGTTGGAGTAGTCTCGAACTGTTTATGAAACCGATTAATTACGAGCCAATGGTGCATCTATTAAGTTTTCCAACATCTAAGTAAAATGTTTGGCTACAGAAGTAACAAATCAACTCAATGTGGAAACGAGGTTTGGGAAAGTGAGAGGTACGGCGCCTACAATTAGAAATAAATTAAAGGTGTGCTTCGTCACCTTGATGAAGGGCATGAGGCAGCCCAGATTGAAGTCATCTTCTTTGCTGCATATTATACAGTACAACAATTGCCGTTCTGTAAATCAATAAAACATACATCAGCTACAAACACCTGCTTCCCCCAACAATTATTAACCACTAGTATTGTACCTTCTCAGCAGACGATTTTGCAAGTGACAGCTTTGTTTCTTGAATTTTATTACCTTCATACACATTATAGCACACCTCATGCTTGGTCTCTAAGGTGTATAACTTCACCTTGAAGAGGTCAGTGGGTCACATTTGGCTTTAGAGAATACACCACAAACACCTAAAAAATCAAAGTTGCCTAGGGCAGAAACAAATGTTGAAGGAGATTGCAACAGATGCACACCTTGTGAGGCAGAACAACCAAAGTGATGTACACTGGTGCAAATTATTGATAAAGTATTTAATTTCCCGTGCAAAAACTTTTTTTCCAGTGCAAAACTTTTTGCTTGAAAGTTGCCTTAAAAGTATCTAAAACAGCACTTTGAGCAACTCTGCAACACTGCAGCGTCCCTTGGGTGGTACATGGGCGTTACCACTCTACTGTCCATGTTTTTTTACACAAAGCCCTAACTATTAAATTTGTTAGAGTTTTCCCCCAAACAATAATGCCTCCTTCAGGCAAGCAATTGTAAGGAGGAATAGTTCAATTTCTCGTACCTTTTCACACATCATGTGAGCTTCACTTTAGGACACATTGAACATGTAAAAAGTTAAAAATGTTGTCTAGGCACAGTATATTTGGATCCTGTGCTGAAATGAGCTACTTTATAATACATATACTCTAAAGTCCTTAGCAAGTGAAAGTATGTACAAAAGAATCAAAAAGTGGAGGTTTAGTTTGCTTTTACACCAAAAAAAATTTCAAGCTATTCTATGACTCAGTCATCAAAGAAGACCTGTCACAGGTGAGCAAAACAATTGCAGGTTGCTGTTGTCAAATGCAGTAGTAAGGTGTAACGGAATCATGGGCCCGGCTGTAGGGACAAAACTCCCTAATACAGTAGCCATTTGCTGTCCTGCTCCACATGTCAACCTTCTGTCAGACCTAGTATGTCTTCTTCCTGCACATAGGATACATTTAATGGGTCCCATAGCAGATTGTCTACATCATTTTAATGTTGTTTCCCAGGTGAGAGCATCGCTGTATGTTAAACAGCCTTTACAATGCAGGCATTACAACCTTTACAACACAGTCATTATCACCAATACCTTTATAATGCATTGCCTTTACAAAGCAAGCCTTTACCATTAATATACTTTTACAACGCATGCCTTTACATCGCAAGATAAGTATACATCACCAGGTAAAAATACATAATGTAAGTAAGATAAGTGTGCATATGTATACGTATATACATATGTATGTATAAATATTTTCTTTCCCACCCAAAAAACAAAGGTTATATGGATGTTTTAGTTAGGTTCACATTTCAAACATACAAAACTATTGAAATTCAGAATTTATAGTTAGAGTTATTTCACTGGTGCCCTAGCCATGCATAGTTTTCTCAATAATAATTTTACTGCAAAAGTTACATTGATATCATCAATGATGTTATAAAGGATGTCATGAGTGATGTGATATATGGGGTTAATAAGCAGTGCATAATACGGGTGCAAATTATAGATACCTTAGGGCACGACTTATAGTTACTTGAAATAATTCTAATGATAACTGCTCAGTTTCAAGTCATTTAATCCAACCCCCACCATGCACGGTCTTCAGCTGTGTGCGGTGGGAGTTGGCTGCATGGCCTGGCTTGCTGCCATGGCGTGCGGTCAACCACCTATAAGCACCCTTCCCTGTGCCACACAAGTCCTTTGGCCGTGTGCAGCAGGGAGTGATGCGGCCTACCCCTGTAAGCACCCAAACCCAAAACATGCAAGGCCTGTGACTGTCCATGGCCCAGACTTGGCCTCAGGGCCAGTGGCCAAGCACTGTGGTCTACCCCCTATATGCACCCCAACCCAGTGCCATGCAAGGCCTTTGGCTGTGCGCAGTAGGGGTGGGCCACAGGGCCTAGCCTTAGGCCAGACACTGCATCCAAACCCCCATTAAGCAGCCAACCCTGCACTACACATACCCTTCAGAAAAAAGAAAAGAGGACAGTGTAGGAATACTCTGACCCCACTAGCCCAGAGGCTGGTGTCCCCATGGGACCCCCACCAGGGCAAAAAAGCATTTTTAAAAACATTTTCAATGAATTTTTCAGAGGATCCCGAATCTGGCGGGAAAAAAACCACACACACGCACAGTCTCTTGCACTTGTACAGTATACGCCTGAGTGGGCCAGGTCCCAGGGGCATACACTAAAAAATAAAAAATAAAGAGGGGGCAAATAGGGATCCCCTCCTAGGGCTGTTATGAGCCTCAGGGACCACCACCTCCTCGGGGCTTTAATAATAATAGGGAGGGGTCCACACAGACCCACCTCCTGGAGCTTGAAAATACCACGGGACCTCCCTGGAGCTAAATAAAAAATTATTGATGGGGGCCACGCAGGCCACCCAGGCACCACCACCTCCATAAGGCCAGCAACTTTTTCACACCTAGGAGGAGTGCTTTGCCGATTTTGGCTCCTGAGTCCCGGCCACTTCTACCTAGGTGCCCTGGCCCCAACCAGGGCACCCAGTATGCAACTATGGGGACTTCAGGGGGACCCTGAAGGCCCCTGCGGTCCCAGGGGCTCCCCGCTTCCTACAGGATCTGGCATTGCTCCTGCATGCAAGGAGCTGCTAAATGTGCAGCTCCCTGCATGCAGGAGCAATCTTTCATCTATTTCCCTGTCTGTATGATATGGGGGAGGGACACAGATGAAAACTCCACTCCCAGAAAGCAGGAGCAGTTTGAAAACTCCAGCTTGCTGGAAGCGGAGTTAGTGTTTGCTCTTGCTTGGCGGGAGTTGTCACTTCTGCCAAGAGAAAGCAACCAGCTATCTCCCGAGGTGGGCACTTAGGGAGATGGCAGGAGCAAGCCCTCAAGGACAGGTGGCGATCCCCAGGGCTATTAATGGCTCCCAAACGGACCCCCTTTTTTAATTAGCATGGTCCAGCCCCGGGCAGGGGTGGTCCTCAGGCCATAAATGGCCCAGGAGAGGGAGGGGGTGCACAGTCCCCTCCTTTTTATACATTTTCTATTTGGCCATGGGGAGGTGGTGGTCCCTGGGGCCCGGGGGGATTCACGTGGCCCCTTGCATGTTTCTTTGTTTAGTCATGGGGAGGTGGTGGTCCCCACGGCATATTAAAGCCCCAGGAGCGGGGTCCAGCGCCTCCCCTCTTTTTTATTCATTAAAGCCCCAGGAACTTGGTGGTCCCCAGGGCTCAATAGAGTGGGGTCCGGGCTGCCCCCCCCCCCAGGCTGTGGTTTCCGGGGCAAAAAAAAAACCATAGGAGGGGTGCCCCTTCTGCCCCCTCCTTTTATTCTTATTCTCACATGCCGCCAGGACCTGGCCCACCCTGGGGCTACACTGAGAACAAGTGCAGTAGACAGCGCTTGTTTTTAAAAAAAAATTCAGTGGATTCATGAATCCTCTCCGAGTTTCACTGAAAATGTTACAAAAAGGCTTTTTTCAAGCCGAGTCCAGAAATGGCTGCCACCACTTCCTGGCTGAAGTGTTGGCAGCAAGTCAGATCTCAGCATGAGATCTCTGGGATCCATGGATCCTTCACATTCCTACATATCTATATTTATTTTTCCGTTAATATCCCTAGAACCTCTGAACAAATTTACACCAAATAACAAAAAGGGCTCTTTCTGGACCAAGAGCTTGTATTCTTCCAAATTTGATGTAATTCTGTTCAGCGGTTTGGGCTGTAGGTGTGTTACAAATCCCTATGGAAAAATGCAAGGGAAAAATGCATTTTAGGACCCCTCCTTTTTCTCTGCCCCCGATTGACGGTCACCCCAAAACTTTCCAGGCAATAGCTGACATGAGTGTCATTATTTTTTAGAAAATGTAATGAAGATTCATCAACCAGCGCTAAAGATATAGGCAAGTAAACAAACACTTTTTCTATAGAAACTAGGTCCTATTATAAGTACCTAGTGACGACTTCCTCTAGATAATTTATATATATATATATAAGTATATATATATATATATATATACATATATATATATATATATATATTTATTTAACTTACCTAATGTATACCTCCCTTGAATTGTAAAGGCATGCATGGTAAAGGCAGATGAGTGGTGAAGTCTTTCGTGTAAAGGCAATGCATGGCAACAGCATTGCGTGACAAAGGATGCGTGGGAAAGGCATGCCTTGTAAAATAGCTGTATTATTTTATATGAAGGCAACTAATGTGGAACCATTTTCAACATGAGTACTTGCCACCCCGTCTGGCCCATGACAAAATGAAGAGGTGGTGACAGATGATTTATAATCATTGGGTACAGACCTTTTTAGTTCTACCCCAATTTGAAGAGAATAAACACTGGCTGTGCACAGTAAAATCCATATAGTGGGTTATGACAGGATCCCCTTATAGGTCACCACAAAGAGGATGCCGTGGGAGTGTTTAGGAGCCAAAGATGAATTACTCCTAACACAATACCATAAAACAAAATAAATGCATCACGTCTGTCTGACCAATCACACTGGTAAAAAAAAAAAAAAAGACTCTTGATTAATGAAAAAATCCTATTTTATGGACAATACCCTCACCCACCCGTAGGTGGAATGCTTTACCATAGGGTTCATCCTCATACCACATCCAAAAGGTCAGTGGTGTGGGCTACAACTCTCACTTGGGGAGGAGATCTTCAGATTTTTAGGTAGGGCCCTATGTGTACTTACAAGGTGTAGTTGGGTGTGGCAGAGTGTAGTATGAGTGGTGCAGAGTTTAAAAATACCTCTTGGTAAAATGAAAAAACATCCCCAAGTGAATATTAAAAAATAAGGGTGATATGACCTCAAGGCTAACATTTTTCTGTCAGTCTAAAACCATACTGTGGCGTTTTAATCTGCACACTCTGCAACAGAAGTCAATAAACTTTCAAACTGGTAATAGAAAATAAATGTTTCAACCAGTGTGTCACACTGAAGGTGGATCTGATCACCATTGTTGTCATACCCAAACTTTGTGTGATGTGCCTCTACTCGCAATTCCTCAGACCGAGTGTACAGGGCCTTGCTGGTTTGCTGTCATCACGCCAAAGATCTGTCTGGCGTGAGGAGACCTTCATCTCCGGTTCTCCTCACACTACACAGAGCTTTGGCGAAATAACACTGGACCAGCGGTGATATGAATGTCATTTAATAAGGCTGGAATGTTGGACACCTATAGCTCCAATAAAGAGGTAGTCATTGTTTCCCACAAGTATTGAAACCTGCTGAGATTTTAAAGCGAACATTAACTTTGGGGATTTGCTATGTCTTGTTCTGTTAAGCTCAGGGCATGAGGTTTGATTTATAACCACATCATTTTTTTTCACGCTAATGTGGCCCAACAATGCCAAAATCCCAGCGCCAAATTTACAAAGTGGTGCAATGCATGCATTGCGCCACTTTGTAACACTTTGCCCTACATTATGCCTGTGCCCCCGTTAGGGAGGGCCGAAAAAATGGCACAAAGAAATGTAAGAGATTTCTTTGCGTCATTTATTTCTGCACTTTTAACACCTGCTTAGAGCATGCATTAAAAGGAGACACACCATTGTTTAATATAGGCCTCAATGGGCTTTGCAGAATTAGTGTCAACATTTTTTACGCTAATCCTGCAAAGCTCCAAACTAGCGCCAAAATGTTTGACGCTAGTTCCCTAACTACCGCCATGGTACATCGTATCTTAGATACGACACACACATGGTGGCATTAGGGGGGCTCTAAGGGGTGCAAAAAAAGTGGCACTGTACTGGGTGCAGTGTCACTTTCCCCAAATCTTGCCATGTGACTGTAGCGAAGCACGCTGCTTTGATATGACGAGCCTCCCAATGCTACTATTACTTTGGATACACTTCATGAACTAATCACCAGAACAAAGTAGCTGCAAACACTACCCATTAAATATATGTCGACAAATAGTTTAACCGTTCTGATCCTACTGCACCGAAAACAAGGTATCCTATCACCTTATAGAAAAGCTCTGGGGTCGGATATAATGGGGAGTTGGGGGGCACAAGGAAATACAACTCTACAGCAACCGTTTTATTTATGGGACAATCCTACATAAGTGAAAACGTGCATCATGTTCATTAACAACTGGGAAGTGCGGGAACATAAAAGCTATTTTCGAGATACATAAATCAGGTTGAACTTGCATTACCACTAAATAAACATCCTGCGCCATTTGGCACGTTATGCTGCTTATGGCTTTCTAGACAACATAAAATACAACATAAAATAAATTCTGTGAATATTAACTCCGCTTTACATAAGTTAACTGCAAACTCAAAACCCCACTCCCTGAGTAGAAAGGCAGAACAGACTTACGACTCATAGATCGCACACTTGCGCTCGACCTTAAGAGGAGATAAATGGGCCGTCCTTCACAAAGGCCCCTCTGTATATTCAGGGGAAGTGAGGCCACTCCATGATTCAAGGAGTTTGAAAGGCAGTTATTACCCAGTTTATGAAGGCCTATCACAATCTGTGCCGTGAAGGAACAGCTCACCCTTAGCCTTTTCTGCATATAATGCTAGAAATGCAGATTTAACACTCTTTTGTTTAGACTTGACAACAAGGTGTTTCAAATGGTGAATGTTGTCAAAGATTTTCTGTTCTACCGCAAAACCTGTATGGTCCGCGTGTATGTGGGTCACAAGGAACCTGGCCAGTCTGTCAGCTGAAACCTTCTTGAATATCTTTGCATCCACACCACTTTACCTAATTGGCCTGGAGGCTGAGCACTTCCAACAATCCTTCCAAGTTGGACTACGATGTATGCATTTTCAATAGTGGGGGAGTCCCCGTCTGTAACATGGAATGATTGGAACACAACTTTCATTTAATTGGCGTCAGTTTTGTGGATAAAGTTTTAAATTCCTCTACACTAAATCGATCCTGAGGACTGGGGCTATTGTTTGACTTCATTTTTATATGGCTGTTTGAATTTCCTTTTCTACTTTTTGGGTATTACTAGGCTTTTTGCCTGTTCCCATGAAATACTGGGAAAAAACAGATTATCCTGCAAAGATATCTCCGCTCTTCTGTCTCTGTTCATGTAGACTTCAAAGTGGCAGAAGGAGCGAAACAGATCCACTTGTATCTTAATGTCAAATACAATCTCCCCTGCCTCATTCTCAAGCCATTCACTTTCCTCTATCTATTCATCTTTTCATTTAGATGCTAGTAATTTATGAGCTTTGTCTTTAAGCTCTTCCTCGTAAGAGCTACTGATTGATTAACCAACAAGACCCTCAGTTGTCACCTAATTGTGGTTCCTGCTTTTAAATGTGCAATGGAACCCATTGTCTTATGTTTGCCCTCTGCTTCCCTCAGTTCTGTCTCAAGGTGCAATTGTACCGAGGCTCTTTCTCTTATGGTAGATACACCAACACAATTATCTGGCCCTAATGACTCCTGGGGCCCTCTACCTGAACCGTTTGCAGCTCAGAACTCCTCCCCTCTTCGGCGGTGCTGTATTGTTCGCTGTTCAGTCCTGGGGTGAGAGGGTCTTCCAAAGAGTGGGTGCTTCCCCCACAAAGACAGCAGAGCTCTGCTTTAAGTCCGGCCTCCTCACCCACTGTACAGCTGGTGCAGTTTTGTATGTGACCAAAAAGACGTCACGCCAGAGGAGGCATTCAGTCCAGGTACCCTTTTTTCTTTCCCACTTGGCCTTCGTTTACCATGATGTAGCGATGGAAGCAGCATCGGATTCTCTGGCTTTATCGAGCTGGAAGACTCTGACCCACTGCATTTTCAGCAGATATTTGTCCTGAGTTGGGCCGGCCTACCAGAGATTTGTGTATTTGCATCTGCCATGTTTGCAGCCTTGGCCACACACCTTTAACTCATTTTTTAGTTACTTCTTGGGGAAGTTAAACCTACCATAGAAGGAATTACCTCCACTAAACGTGAGCTTTAGATGCAGGGTTTCTTCGTTGTTATTGATGATTTATTGATAGTGATCCCTGGCACCTTTCCATTGGACAATTCTCTATTTTTTGGATATTTTGAACAGGTTGAACAGGAGTACATGACCCAGCTTGCCATGTAATTTGCGACCTTCCATCTTGTGTCAGCTTCCGCTATACTCTTGTGCCCATTCTTAATGACTTTGTCCTTTGCCCTTTTATCTTGTTCTTGCATGCCTCAATGACACCCTCACGCATGATTGTTACCAAATAATCGTCTTTCCCAAACACGTAGAGCTAAGATTGCAACACAAAGGGTTATTTACTTTGCAAACAGGTTGTGCTTTCTGAACCAGTAAAATAAATCCAAGTAAAGACCATGCCAACCAGAAAAAGCATAAGTAGAGCTGACTTAGGAAACAAATCTAGGCTTGCTTGTTGTTTATGTGGAATGGGAATGCCTAGCAGCTAATGTCAGACTGTTTCTTCGAGGTGTAACTTGGACTTCTTCACATGTGGTTGATCCTTTCAAGGACACATTGATGTCCAAAGGACATGATGAAGTGCAGTTTACAGTATATACCCACTAGCTTACAAAGCTTTGCCACTTCCATTCCCATCACACTTTTGAATATGAATAAAGGGTTACTTTTTTAAACTGCATGCTCTTATTTTAGAAATGTAAATAAGAGTCACAACGTCACAGGGAAGAATCATTATCTTATAAAACAGAAATTACATACCTAGGAGGAGGGAATGAAGCTTGCATTTAGAAATAAAGGTAATTGCAGAAGTCGATAGGAAAGTGCATGTAATCAGACAAGGAATGATGACAGACAGGAATACAACTGTATAAGCAGGATCATTAGTTTGCATCTGTAAAGCATATTGACAAAACCATTCTTGTAATGCCATTGCCAATGAGAATTGACAACAGGCTGGTGAATCTTTGGGGGGCATGAAAAATATCGAAGAATTACAAATACAGTTGGCCATTGTTTACAATCAGAATCAGCCATGATGGACGGCACCTACACCACAGAAGAATGTAGAGTAGTGTATGCTAGTCCTTTGGAAAAGAAAGGCTCATGACGGAGTTGTGAAACTGTCACTTTGGAAAGAATGGCAGACATCATGGTGCACTACAGAGGATAGATGTGTTGGGGTCAGGCATCACTACACCACTTTCAAAGACTTGCATGAGTCATGGAAGAACTAAAGAAAATCGACTGTTGGCTAACATCAGCGATAACCAAGAAGGTACAGAGAAGACTCTTGGAAAAATCAAGGTCCATCATGTTGTTTCCAAGTAGCCAACTCTTTAGCAAATGTGGCGAAAAGCTCGTAGGCAATACCTTACTCGAAGATCAAACACACCAGGGGCTTTTGAACCCTCCATCACAGACATGTATGCTGATCCTCTTTGTGAAATCTACGCAAGGATCTGTGTGGGCCAGAACCCACATGCGTTTAAGGAAGGAGCATGGGACAAGAAACCACAAAGTGGTTGTCTGTGCACTTGTAAAGAGAGCAGGTGAAACCATTACATATTTTTCAGTTGACATGTTTTTAGCGGATTTGAAAGGCTGGAAGGGAGTGTATAAAAAGGAGGGAGGACAAGGACATGGAATAAAGTATTCTATTGTAGGCATTTTTTAAATCCTCCATATAGAGCATTACAAAGTAAGTTAATTAGGGGACTAATTAGCTAGTAAGATCAAACAGACTCACAAGTCATCCATAACCAAGGATAATCAGAGGTGAAATTACTTCAGTGTTATAGGTTGTCTACTATGATATCTGCACATGTTCAAAGAGAGAGTTGGTGTATCAGCGGGGAGCTGTTAAAAGGGGGGGGGGTAAAGGGATACTGATATTTGGAAAGGTTGGATAAGTAAGAAAGTCAGTACTATGTTATGTATTGTGTCATGCTGTGAAGTCAGTTCAGATGTTTTGTGTGAAATTCCTCAGGTAGATGCTGTAATGTGGCAATGTAAAGCTTCAGCATAAGGGGTCAAGTCTGTTAAGGAGGATACGAGCCTACTGAGGTGCACAGAGGATGGTGTATTATCGCTCAGGATCAAGATGGGATGTGAAGAGGCACACTCTTTGGGCAAGATGCAGCACGTTGAATGACTGTTGGTAGAGGAATCATTATATGACCAGCACAACAGGAAAACATTGATTTAGAGTTTTCATTTAGTCTTCCATTTTTCGCTAAGCAATGTTTTCAAAGTCAAGAGTATTTGTATTCTGGTGGATAATACGTCTTCGGCTTACATAGAGTTTGCAGTTTTGGTGTAGTGAATGTTGTAAAATGATGCATTTGTAGAAAATTGAGACAGTTGTGCGGATGGTTCTTGCTTAAATGGGAAGCTAGAGGATGTGAATAAGGGGTGGGGTAATATACTCAAATATTTTGGCCCCACTGGATACCTTTGCTGCACCAAGAATATACACTAATCATTACCTACGTTAATAATTTTTGTGCTGCAACAATGGTAAAATCCAGATTGATAAGTGGAATTGTTATTGGCAACGAGAGAAGATGCTAACAGGAGCTAATAATTCTGATTAGTTTGCTTAAGAAGGTGAGCTTGATGACTGATCCTATGTTCTACATGTTTTTGTGTACTTTAAAGAATTTGTTTTTTTTTCTTCACTTCTTAATAGGCTGTTTCCAATTAAATCACAATAACATTGTTATCAATTCACTTAGTCCCATTCCACAAAAGCTGCAGATTAGGTCCTCCTAGTTGGTATCAAAAGCTACGTCAACTAGGGGGAAGCATAATTCTCTCATGACAGAAAACAAACTTTTGTCAGAACAAGTGCAGCTGGAGAATCATGCACCCGTCATGCGAATCATCAGTTTCTCTCTAGGACTTACTTCAGATATTTTATGGAAGGCAAGCTGCAGGAACTCTTTGGCTTTGTGCGAAGGAGCCTGCAACTGGGAACAGTGACTTGGTATCGCGTCACATCAGGAACTGTGAAAACTTGTCAGTGCAAAAGCGCACCATGATCATTATCAAGCTCTCCTGAACGTGTGTGTGATCATATCCTGAGCAGGGTTGGGAAGGTGGGTAAAGTTATGTACTCATAGATCCTGATATTTCCATTTGTAAGTAGTGTCACAGTAAGGAGGAGGAAGGAGTTGTAGAGACTCAAGCTGGCATTACTAGGTATTGTGATGAAGGAGGAATAATGTTGTCAGCTACATTGGCAATCATACAAGATGACAAGCAGTATTTGCTTGGGCACTTGGAATACGGTAGGAACTATTAATAGAGTAGACTTATCTAGGGGAGGAATCTGGAACTGTGGTACTAGGGTGGCGCAATGTGAAAAAGAATGAGGGGCTGATTTAAGAAAAGTGGTGCTGCACTTAAAATATGGCACACCATGATGCAGGGTAGGAGGCAATTGTGTAAGAATTCCTGATGCTATTGATGTACTCTGCAGGAGGCGCTACTCCTGCATAGTCTATAGGGGCCCATTATATTCAATGGCATGCCTCCTTTTAACGCCTGCTGTAAGCAGGCATTAATAGTGCCTAAAAAAATGGCGCAATGCAATCTCTTAGATTTCCTTGTGCCATTTTTTCAGCTCCCCTAACAAGGGAACACCCCGTTGCACACATTATGCCTGGCACAGGCATAATGTGGCACAAGGGTTTACAAAATGGCAAAATGCATGTATTGCACCACTTTGTAAATATGGCGCGTGAAAAAAGCCAGTTTAGCGCCGCCTTAATGTAAAAAAATGATGATATGGCAGTGCTAAGGTTGCACTAGGGCCAGTTAGATCAGGCCCTGAGTTTCTAAAGTTAAATGAAGATACAAGAATCAGAAGCTCAGTAAGTGACTTCGTATTCAGAGGATATCTTTCTCCGCACCTGTAAGTCACAGAGAAGGGCCTCTTCAAATTTGGCAAAGGCCGCAAAGGATCCACAAGCATACTCTTGCTCTTCCTGGCCCTGGGCAAACCTCACTGAATCTGGCCCTTTGCACCTACCACCTTGGACTCCCTTTTATTTCTGCGATAAAAGAACCCTAATGTTCTGTTGCCCATGATTCTTTTCTCGGATGGTAACATGAATTAATTGAAGAGTCTATAATTCTAAATGTAAAATTTCACTGATAAAAAATAAGCTTTTGCAAGGGCGTTCAAATAGGGTGTGAATGCAGCCGGAACGAGAAAGAGAATGGCTCGTGCATCATCCTGATGGACATGCGGTGGAACACACACGGCATACTGATGACGAGTGGATCTATGTCTCAATTACTCTTAATCCGGGCACTGCAAGCTCAGCCTTGTCACTCTGCCCGTCAGACGCCGCTTCCTGGAACTGCCCTCAGAGGATACAATTGAATTCAGACCAGGCAGAGTTGTAGGCTGTACAATCAGACACAATGTTTAAGACTTGCTGAGACAGGGCGGAAAAGGCGTTTTTAAAGAATAGGTTTTCCCACTACTTGTCCATAACATTCGCATATGTGCATGTGCGTCATATATTTCCCCCTTTCGCCACAGGGTCAAAGCATAAAACAATCTAAAGTTCGGTGATTGTTTAAAACTAAGGATTTTGTTGAGCGAAAATGTGTCAAAATGTGAAATACATTTGAAGTTGCATTTTGGAGTTAGAAAAATGTATTTCTATTATGTTGGTCAGCTGGACTGAAACATACTGCATAATATATTTCGAAGACTATAATTCAGCAGGAACAATTTAATCACCAAGGCATCCTCATCATCCTCAGGTTGAAGCGATATTCTAATGTGTACAATTGCATTTTCGGTCCGATAAATTCATTAAACACGAGCCTAAGTAAATAGCCTTACTGGCATTGTTTACTGGTACTGATATTCAATGTTTACTGCAGTGGTACAGCTAGGGTTGTGGCCAGTGGTACAGACTGTCCTTTTGCCACTTACCCCAGGCCCTTGTTTTTTCTGGCACCCCTCTACATGGAATAGGCCAGTTCAGCAACTCTAAAATTTCTTCAGAAGGGTCACCTGTAAGGGCGTAAGACAGGCCCCTGTAGCCCTGCGGCATAGGTGTGCCCTCAACCCTTCAGGTGGCTGCCAACCCTTCAGCGAGCTCTTATTCAGCCCACGGCCAATGAATTTCTGTAAGCTTTCGGAGACTCAAGGACACCTCTCATCACATTTAGCAGGAGGCCCATCATTTTGTGTTACGCCACTGCTCACCTGCTGCAGAATGGGCTTACTACATAATATGCCCCATAGCTGTCATCAGCCTTATTGCCATGAGTGTGACTTTCAAAGAGGCTGCTTTTTCATCTTACAGCAACAAACATTCTGGGACTTGTAGTTCTCTAGGAACAATGGGAAAAGTGCAACTACAAGTCTGAGCATATTCGGTGCTGTTAGCTCACTTGCTCAAAGTCATTCTTCCGAGGCAATGTGGCAACAATTTGAAAGCAGAACCTTTGACGTGCTTTCTGTCAATCAGGGGCAGGTCTACGAGCCCCAGGCTGGGCTGGGCTCCTTCTCTTGGCCCCTTGTCTTGCCTCTCTTTGTCATTTTGGAATTCCCTGGCTCTTCTGGGACTCTGATAAATACGTCTATAAGGGAGTAAGTGGCACTCTTTGATTTTCAACTCTGCCTTGTTTTGGTCACCTGCTCTGTTGATATGGAGAAAAAGAAGGTCCAGAATCCCAAAGCTCCTGCGGACCATAGTACGTCCACTATGGACTCTTTTCTGGCCAGAGTGGTAGGCTTTATTTCTATGGAAATTGACTTAGCTGAAAGAAGCCTGTCCCTGGACTTTGCCAGCACAGCCATAAATATCTCTGCTCCCGGTGAAGAGGGACCTGTAATATCTACAGCACAAAAGGAGACACTGCTCATGATTTCTGCTCCTGGCTCTCCACATGATTTGGCAGCTCAGCAGTCTTTTACATACCCCCAGCTATTAAACATAACCGAAAGTCTAGGGTTGCTTCTTTCATATTCGATGACTCATTCCCTGATTCATCCAATTTCCGCAGTCGTTCTGGCATTTTAGCCTCCTACTCCCTGGGTGCTTTAATTGATTCAGTTTGGGCTTTGTTTCAATCAAGAATATTGGCCGCCCTTAATGACAGCTTGGCTCCTATAAGGGAGAAATTGGAGAACTTGGAGCTTGAAGTCAGCAAGATCTCCAAAGCTGGTCGATTTTTCCTTGTGTCCTCCCACTCTGGATCCTCGAATGCAGTTGCGCCATCAACTAAGCCACCACCTGCCCCCAGGCTGTAGGGTTTGCCATTAGCTATTCAACCAGGGTCTATCGCGCATTCTTCCCTGGATCATCCTCCCTGGGGTACTGTCCATGTCGACCCCCACCACCCCAGCTGTGGCACAGTGCAATCATGTTCTAGGTCACCATTCCTCTTCAAAGTCTCCCAGCTCACAATCGCAGCTCCCTGTGCCGCAGGTGAATATTCCTTCTGTCTTCTGTCCATTTGTTGTCATCTTCAGCAATGTCCCACTACTGTCGGACCACAGGCTAAAGTCTCCCATCCAGCTTCAAAATAAAGTGTGCTATTGGCTTGCCTCTCACACAAGTTTTGACATCCGGGATTATACAAATATATTAATGATCTGGCGAGTTCTGGATTGGTCCATCTGGTAACACAAGGGGAACCGTGTTATTATCAACTTTATATTTCTGGCCATCACCAGACAGATTCTGAATCAGTACTGTAAGTTCCTTTTCTCTGACTAACAGTATCAATGGATTGCCCCTTAACGTTTTTATAGGCACTTATAAGAGAGCAAGAATCTGACAGTACCCTCAAGCTTGCAAGACCCTTCTTCTTTTAATAGTTGCTCCATTCTTTGCAACAATCATTTTGCTCCATTATCAGACTTAAATGAGATGGACTGGCGGTTTCTGTATCCTAGGGATTCAAAGATGATAAGGGGCCACTGAACTTGTCTTATGAAAGTCCTAATCTAAGGCGTTAGAACCGTGTAATTTCCCCTACTGCTGCCACAAGTGATACCTACCTGAAGGGTTCTGAGGCCCCCCAACCCCTAGTTCTGCCTTTGCTAATGTTAATGGCAATGCAGTTGTTTTATCTAGCTGTGATGGCTATATGTAATTCGTTGAGTTTGATTAACTGGGATATGGCTGGCATGAAGTCAAAGTTGGGTGATGAGGGATGGCTTAACTATATCCAAACATTTGATTTTATCATGCTTCAGGAAACTCGGGCCCATATTTATACTTTTCTAGTGCCGCATTTGTGTCATTTTTTGACGCAAAAGTGGCGCAAACGTACAAAATTCAATTATGTTTTGTAAGTTTGTGCCACTTTTGCGTCACAAAGTTACACAAACGTGGCGCTAAAAAAGTATAGATACGGGCTTTGGTGTACAGAGCCTCTTATGTGGGATGGCTACTAGACTTTCTGTATTCCGTCTGGTAATGGGTTTACGGGGAGAGCCTGCATGGGGTTAATGATGTTTGTTCGTACTATCTGTGTCTGCACGGCTTTCTCTGTCCCAATAAAACATGCTTGCATCTAGATTCACCCTAATAACTTTAATTTTCATTTTTGGATGATAAACTTTTATAATGCAGATGGTCCCTGCAGTAGACACTTTAGTATTGAAGATCTATCTTATGTTGGGCACTGCTTACATGGAAGTCCCCTCTTCTGTCTATAAGTTTTAACAACCTAATTGGAGATTTCAGTGCTAGGGTGGGCTTGAATTGTATTGTGCTACAGCCTTTTCTAGCCATTCAGAATATTTTTTCTGCTGGGTCTAGAGATGTAAGGGCAAAGAAGCTCTATAACCGGATAGTGAATTTGGGTCTGGTCAATGTGTTAGAACTGCGAGGATCTCCCAACCTGGTAGCACCCACCTTTACAGGTAGGAGCCAATGTTCCATCAAATACTATACATTTATTTCCCCTTCTACGAGTAGCCACATTTCTTTTGCATCTATTCCACCCAGCCCCTTTAGCAAACATAACCCTCCTGAGCTTTCATTTGCTGTTACCCATGATGGAAATACTCCTGCTCACAGCGGAATTACAGGTATTGTTGTACATGACCAGGGTTTAAGGATCAGGTGACATGGTGAAGATTATTCTGAACTCTTTACTTCCATGATTAAATGTAATCTTTCACTCTTTTTGGAGTCCCTTTCTTCACCAGATAGCCCCAGTGATTCTGTTGTTTTAGCTTTTCTAGGATGTTCTAGGATAGATCGTGCCCCTGACATGCACAGTTTTCTCAATTTTCTCAACAATAATTATCTTGGAAATATTGCAGTGATATTATCAATGATGTCGTAGAAGATGTCATTATTGATTTGGGGTATTTAGCAGTGCATGGCAAAGGCATGAGTTATAGTTACCTTAGGGCACAAGTTATAATTTCTTGAGCTAAGTAAAACTATAACGGCTGAATATCTATGTTTTTGTGTGTGCAAAATCAGTACCTAAAGATAACATCCCTGTAACCTTTTTTTTAGTGAATTTCTAATGTTTTTTAACTCTGTTACCTAAGTATGCAGTCCCTGTAACCTTTGGTTTTTCAGTGAATTTCTATTGTTTTCTAATGCTATTTCATAACTACAATGTCCTTGTGACCTTTGTTTTTTCAGTGAATTTCTAGGTTTTTTTAACATAACGTAATATTTAATTAACAAATGTTAATCCAACCACCGCCATGCACGGCCATCGGCCCTGTGGTCAAGCCCTGCAGCAAACCCTCAGCATGCAGCCAACATCACACTGTGCACAGCCTTCAGCTATGCGCAGTGGAGGGTTGGCCACATGGCCTGGCCTGCAGCCAGGCCCTACAGTCAGTCCCACAAAGGCAGCCAATCTGGGAGCGGTGTACGCAGCCCACTCCCTGTGCCGAGTTCCGTTCTGGAACCCCATTCCAGGGCCTGGCACATTTTCTGGGGCACGGGGGCATATGCCCCCCTTCCTGGGCTGATTTTAGCTCCTAGGACCCCATTGCCCGGTGCATTTCTTTTTTTTTTAGGAGAGTACGCGGCCCCCTTTCACAGGCCGTTTTTGGCCCTGTGGATCCCATTCCCTGGGTCCCTGCATATTTTCTGGGGCACTGGGGCACATGTCACCCTCCCTGGGCTGATTTTGGTCCTGAAGGCCCTTTCCACTGGGACTTGGTGCATTTTGTTAGGGGAGGGAGTATGTGGCCCTGCTCCCCAGGCCATTTATGGCCACGGGACTTCATCCCAGGGCCCACCTGTGGATTTATACGGGAAAACACGCTGCAGGCTGTCAGTACAGAACTCGTTGGCTTAGTCCCCTGCCCAGTGTTTGATTACAAAATAATAAGAATTTTGCAGGGGAGGGATACGCTGCTCCCATAAGCCCTGTGGAGGGGGTCCCAAAGGAACCCCTCTTTGGGGTCAAATATTATTATTTATTTTAAAACCTGTGATCCCATTGGTGTTTTTATTACTATAAAATTGGACCCTCGGGGAAGGACAGGACCCATGAGCCTTTACAAATATATTTTTTGGGGAGGTGTGTTAGTGGAACCCCTCATCCTGAGCCAGTGAGGGCCCCAGGGACTCAATCCCCTGGGGCCACATGATAATTTGAGGGGAGCGGGCATGAATCCCCCTCACAAACCACAAAAAGGCTCAGGAAATATATCCTTTGGGGTCAAAAAATGATTAAAGGGGAGGTAGCATGTGGCCCCCAACCCCATGCTGCAAATGGGCCCCTGGGAGCCCGTTCCCTTGAGGAAAAGGCAACAAGAAAGGAAAGGGGTGCACATCCCCTTACTCATGCCAATACGGGCTCCGTGGACTCCATTCTCCAAGGTAACACCTGGGACACTGTGATCCCCTGCAGAGGATAGTGTGAGCATACCCTGCCCACACTCTCCCAGGCTAGGAACACCACTTTACTCCCATGTCATAGAAGAACAGCTGCTCCTCCCATGCGGGAACAAAGACAAAGTACTGGCTTCCACCAACACCCTGTGTGGTACTAGCTTCGGAGCTGGCTGGGGCTCCCTCATCCCCAACATAGTAGCTTGTGGGTGTCCTGGGTGAACATCAGAGCACCGACTGGAGGGCCTGGGGGACAGGGTCCCTAGGACTGTTAAGGCTTGGTGTGCAGGACTGTTTGTGTCCACACCCCTTAATTCAATAAAAAGACTCTGAGGGGCAGGCTCCCTACGGCCCATGTTGGCTCAGGTAGGGAAAGCTGCACGCCTCCTCCCCATATTTGCATCTAGGCAGGGTCAGATTATGATCAAAAATTGGCCCGGACCCACAAAAAGTGGTCAATTTTTAACAATCACAACCTTTCATGAAGCATTGCGTGGTCAGTATCAGGGTTAAATTGGGGAGACGTTTGTGTTAAATTTGGCTTTTTTAAATGTTCTAGGGCCAGTCATCTTATCAAAGGTTGGGAACACCATTATTCCATTTCACCTCACAGACAGGTCTTGTGACACATACTTTTACATCATTAAATCTTCTCACCCTCCAGTCTCTGAGCCCAATGCATACTCTTAGAGCCTCAAGCCCTAGCTTACCCTCAGATCTCTGAATTCCCTCTCAGGTCCTAAAACTCCTAGTCATTCTTAGGGATTTTCACTTGCGACTGAACAGCATGGCCATCATGATCCTAGAGGTTCACACTCATCCTCAAGTTTCTTGACCTTTGTTAATCCTCAAGAACCTATGGGTGCTCCTCGTCTTAAGAACTTTAGGCTCTTACTCGCCATCAATTTGTCCATAAATTAGCGACTTACTAACATGACCCTTAAGTCCATTTCCACTCTTCAGTTCCCTTAGGATCCTGCTCAAGCTTAGTTCAAGAGGCTCCAGCCCTCTCTCAGGTGCCTTTAGATTCCAGATCATTTTCTGGTTACCCAATTTCCCCATTTAGCCTCAGGCCCAGTAGCTCTTTATCACTTACATAGAAGCCCCAGGGTAAAGCCAGTCCCTGAAAACAGTGTTTACCAGGAGATTCTGCAGAGCTTGTATTTCCACATAATTCCCTTTCTGCACTGCCCACCTTAAGAGAATGAGGCCCACAGTCACCACCAGATCTCTGAATCTCCTGTTTACCCTGAATCCTCACAGCTAGCATTAGGGTTCAACATTTGCTTCAGGGACAGTGCTTCACTGAGGGAAGGGACAGTGCTTCATTGGCCCTTGGACCTAGAGCTCATTCTGAAGTTCTTGAGTTTATGCTTAATCTCAGCTCTCCAAATTCTTGTCCACTCTCACATCTTAAATGCTCCTGCTTACCCCAATGGCTTCTGCTCACCAAATGGTGCCTGAGTTACTGTCTCATTATCTTGTGGCTCCTTGTACCTTCAGATCGCTGGGTTTCCTGCTCACCCAAAGGTCACTGCTAAACCTCAGGAATTGACAGCTGTATACATGCACGTCTTTCATGGATCCACAGAAGCCTCTTTGCATCTGACATTTTGGTAGTGTAGAACAGCTCGGTACTTGATGACGTTGATGTTGTGTTCAGAAGAGCCATGGTTTAAAGATGTTTGACTTTAACTGCAGCTTTTCATATCATGTTCTATACATATGTGCCCTTGATTTTGCTAACCTATACATGTGAAGAGTTCCCTTCTCTTTCCCCTTTCTTTACACCCTCATTTCACCTCCACTCTCACATGCTCACTCACTGCATCTATTGGATTCTCTATGTTTCCATTTATCACACCAACGTTTCATTCTCTATCTCAGTCCCTTAGCCTTGTTCTCATTTTATTCTCTCCCTTTATTATTCTCTCTTCCACTCTTTTCCCCTCTTGCTTGTCTTCCATCTTGATCCCGATCTGTCTCCCTTTTTCCCTCACCCTGATCTCTCTTTTCATCTTTCTGCCTTTATTTTGCTCTGTCTATAAATCCTTTTCACTACACTACACTGTCTCACATGTAAGCCTCATTTACATCATTTTCCTCCTCCCATGTCCTTATTTCTCACACTCTTAATTTCAGTATTTCTTTGAGTTTTACTTCAGTTCTATTTAATGTCTTGAAATGTATCCTTATCTTCAAATTTTTGTGTGCAACTCACACTTATTTACATCTATCAATTGAAATCCTTTGTGCATTGTACTACACTTAGGGCCACATGTTCAAAGATACGGTTTTGCCACTCACAATTTGCGAGTCGAAAACCGGATGTACAACAGTGTCAATGACACTGTCTGCTATTCGCAATGGGGTCGCAAATTACCTAACTCATGAATACTCATGCGGTAGGTGGCAATTTGCGACCCCATTGGGATTGGCCACCCTCACAGGGATGGTGGCCTGCTGGAGACAGCAGACCACCATGTCTGTGACTGCTTTTTAAAAAAGCAGTTTTTTAAAAAAATGCAGTCCGTTTACCTTCAAGGAAAACTAGATGCATTTAAAAAAAAAAATTATTTTCATTTTTTCAGAGCAGGCAGTGGTCCGTGGGACCACTACCTCTCTGAAAAAATATTTTCGCTGCAATTCACAAAGGGGAAGGGGTCCTATAGGGACCCCTTCCCCTTTGTGAATGGGTTAGCACCAGTTTGAAACTGGTGCTAACTGCAATTGTTTTGTGACCGCATTCATGGTCACAAAACAATGCTACATCGCGCTGCGACTCGCAATTAGGAAGGGACCACCCCTTCCTAATTGCGACTCACAAACCTATTCTGCAATTTGGTAAATAGATTACCGACTCACAAAATAGGGTCTGTGCATACCAAAATGTTGTTTTCCTGTTGCAAACAGTCTGATTCTGCAAATTGGGCCGTTTGCTACAGGAAAAATGGTACGTACATGTGCCCCCTAATGTTATATTCCACTGTGTTTTATTTATTGCCTTTTGCAGGTAGTAATGACCTGTTTTAGCAAATCCTGACATGTGCAGAAGACTATGCCCCACAGACATTTCTTGTGAGTGCTTTGAGTTCTGCATTTCTCCAAAGGTGATTCAAGGAAGCAAAGGGGCCTTGTTCTATATCGGGTAATAGACAGACCAAGAGCCTGATTTAGAGTTAGGTGACAATAGGAAAGCCACCTATTTCTGGAGGAATCGTTAAAACCAGACAATTATCTATGGGCTCTAGTTCCTTTACTGTACAATAGTTTTCATGAAGGAAATTCGATTGGCAGGGTCTACTACACATTCTGCAATTTCTCTAGGTACCGCATCAACCTCTAAATCAAACTGTGGAGTGTTGGGCCATCCAAGAACTAAGGAGTGTGTGTGGGGGTCTAATCAATTGATTCCTATTTCACACAGACCTGTAAACTTCTGACATCCTGTTCTCTATCCTTTCTTTTCTAGATCATTCACTGATCACTCTTTTTCTAACTTTGCAGTCTCCTTCCTCTCCACTTTTGCTTTCTACTCTTCACTCTCTGTAATAATCTCTTATTCAAACTTTCTCCCCACTTAGCTTTCCATTACTTCATCTTCTCATTAGTCTTTTTCCCTCTTTCCTTTCTTCCTATCGCCCTCTAGATGCATATCCGAAATTATTTTCTTCCCTCTTTCCTTTGTTCTCTCCCACAATCATTTGTCTGTTTAATCTCCCTCTCCCCCTCTGTTCGTCTCTCTGCCCTTCTCCCTGTCTCTCATTTCCTTTTGTTTCTCTATCTCTTTCCTTTCCTTTCTCTATCTCTCCCCTTTTAGCCCAAGATGGAGGATGAATGAGGTTTATTACAGTAACATTATAAAAAAAGTGTTTCCTTTTTACCCATTTGAATTCACCCACCTCATCCTGAATTCTGCTAGCACCCTCTCACCCTGACCTGCATTGTTGCTTGCCACCTCCCACCATTCTGTCCCTCCAGAAACAAACATGCACTGGCAAAGCTAATAAGTCTTGCCTATGTGTCGTCAATGTTTTAGCCATGTTGCCCAGCAGCATTGAAAGTTTATTTTAAAAAAAATGTGTTATGACATGGTCAGCACTTTTTTCATTGCTGGTGACAGGGTGGGAGGCATTTAACATCCTCCGTGTTGCATGCCCTCCCTCAGCGATAGCCTCCACCCTGCCACCCCTCAACCAATTTTTTTTTAAAGTGCTATAATGAGGCCAGCGCCCGCCGCATCAGTGTTTTTGTTAAACTTAAAGTCATGCACCGCCACTCCTGTGTAACATGGTTAAAAATACTAACAAAGCCAATAGCTTGCATAGGTAAGACCTATTGTCTGTCAGATCTGTGTGTTCTGCTGTAGGAGACAAAAGCTTCTTGCCCATACCGATGACTTGTTAATTTTGGTGCTCAAAAGAATTGCCACCCGGAGACAGAGGAGGTACAGCAAATGCTGTGCCTGCTATGGCCTGCTCATTGTCATTCTGAAAATCACAATGAATGGCCCTGACTTTGTGGCTCACACTAACTCTCGCCAAAAGCTGAAACAGCCTTTTGAGTTCACACCAGCTGAAAAATCAGCTGAGGCACATGCAGCAACTTTATCCACAGCCCAAAAAAAATCGATGACCAGCAGGCTTCTGCCTTTGGCCCATTAGGCAAAGGTCAATTGCCTGCCCCGTCTATCCGACCGTGCCAAAGAGGGGCTCAGGGAGGAGGTGTCAAGGCGCCCCATCCCCCTAGTTTAATAAAAAAGGACCCCGTGATTAAGCACTTGAGGCGATTGCTTACTCAGGGAGGGTCCAGCATTTCCCCCTCCCCTTATTTTAAATAAGGCTCTAGGGGATGGATTCCTCAGAACCACTAGTGGCTCAGGGAACGGGGTTGTGTTCCACCCTCCGCTCATTAAAAGGTTATGGCCCTGGGGGGTGGGATGCTTGGGGCCTGGAAAGGCTCGGGAAGGGGGGGGCACATGCCGCTATCCCCATATATAAAAATAAGATATGGGTGTCCCGGGTGGTCATCAGTAAATATTTTTTAATAAAGTGAATAATAAATAAGCTGCAGGAGCCGCTCATTTATAATTTACTGCTCCTTGGAAGAAGGGTCTCATAATGCCCTGTTTTTGAGCTTGGTGATGTCCCTAGAATAGGAAAGGGCACTACCAAGCCTTTTTTTTTTATGTTTCTGCGGGCTGCACGGAGATTAGCAGTCACCAGCACCATTTAATAACAAACAGTAAGTCTCCTTTAATCCATAACCCCAGGAGAACTTACTTTATTGTTTTAAAGCACTCTTAGCTAAGGCTCTGTGCTCTTCAGCTGGATTGCAAGGACCTCTTGTGGTTGTTTTTATGAGTGCATGTTGTGGGCTGAAAAAACATTAATACCTTCGGTGCCATGGACATAATGGTTACATCCTGTGACACAGCGCTCCTGTGCCACGGACGTAACCTTTACGCTCCCCTGTGGGTCTCCTACCCACACCCCACGGGCAGGGATGGCAGCACACTGTGCGCTGATTTCATTAGAGGCTGTCAGAGGTGCTGGGAGCTATTTAAGAAGAGTTGAAAAAGTTCTTGGGTTTAACTTTTTTGATGGGGTTGATAAGGAAGCCATCACTGTCTTCATATTGGTCTACTAGTCTCTTGATGGCAACGGCTATATTACCTGCAACCATGAGTCGTAATCGGAATTTGCTTCTTCTTCGGATGCTGCATTTTATTGATAATGCTTTATAATTGCTATAAATTCATCCTGATTCTGACCGTCTTTTTCAGATTAGCCTGTCCTTGATCCCTTTGTAGAACAGTTTTCAGAGGTCTATGTTCCAGGGAAAGAAATAGCTGTGGACGAGTCTTTGGTCTTGTTCAAGGGCCATTTGGCTTTTAGACAGTACATTCCCAGCAAGAGGGCACTTTATGGAATTAAGATGTATATGCTGTCTGAAAGTAGTACAGGATATGTTTATAATTTCCGGGTCTACACTGGCAGGGATTCCAGTACTGAACCTCCTGATTCTCCAACCACTTTTGGAGTTAGTGAGAAAATTGTGTGGGAACTTGGTAGACGACTGTTTAACAAAGGTCACCATTTGTACCTAGATAACTTCTACCCAAAGGAGCTTGTATGTAAAAACCTGGAGAGGGGACAGTGCAGTGCCTTGCATAATGATGAGCTGCCTGCTGTGATATTTGCCAACAGGAGGGATGTCTACATACTGACTACCAACTATGATGAGCGTACTTCCCGTGTGACTGTCTGGGGTCAGGTTGTGAAGTTCGCAAACCTGCGTGCATTTTAGACTGCAATAAGCACATGAGTGGTGTAGATAGAGTAGATCAGAGGTTGGAACCTTACACTGTTGTTCGTAAGGCTTACGTTTGGTATAAAGGTTGGTTATACATCTCTTCCATTTAGCAACTTTTAATGCTTTTATCATGTTCAAGGATTGTTCCCCTGAGTCAAAGATGACATTTGTTAAATTTCAGGAGTCTGTGATAGAGAGCCTTGTTGTGGTAGAACAGGCAAGAGTTCCTAGAGAAGCAGTGGTGGCGGATGTGGCTAGACTAAAAGATGGCCACTTTCCTGATCGCATTATTCCCACTCTCAAAAAAGACTTTTCTTCTAAGAAATGTAGAATCTGTGCCCGAAAAGGTATCCGAAGGGAGACTCGTATGTACTGACCAGATTGTCCTTCTAAGCCTGGGCTGTGTGTGGCCAGCTGTTTCAGAAGTTACCACACCCATAAGAATTATTGGGAACTACCGTGAGGGTAAACATAAACTGCCTGTTCTATATATACTTTTATATTTTTTGTTCAGTTTCAAGGTTGGCATTACTGTCATGTATTTAGTTAGAGCTTTTGTGTTTTTAGTTTTGTACTTACTTATAATTAGTTCGGTTATTTTTGTTCAAAAAATTATGATGGTGTGCGTGGAGTAGCGGTTGGCTGGCAGTGTGCGTGGAGTGGTGCTTGGCTGGCGGTGTGCGTGGAATGGCACTTGGCTGGTGGTGTGCGTGAAGTGGCACTTAGCTGGCAGTGTGCGTGGAGTGGTGCTTGACTGGCTATGTAAATAGTGACTTGCTGTTGGCCACTACAACATACTGCTAGCCAAACGCCAGTCTACAGTCTCCGTCAGCTGGTGTGATTGCTGTGTCAGGGAGATGGGCGTATGAAAGTGATGGGCCCTTGAATGGTGCTGTCTGTTGATGTGAGCATTGTAATGTGCTGGGCCCGCGGCTGTCGTGTGAATGGTCTTGTGCATGTCACGTATGAAAGGTGTGTGAATGGATTGTAAAGCAGTTGGTGCATTGTTGTGGCTTTACAGCTCACGAGCTGGGAGTTATTGGTTCAGTTTTGTGGCCTTTCAGTTATTAACAGTGTATTTCATTTTTGTGAAATCTCTTGTTAATAACATTTGATCTATTGAACCATCACTCACCCTTGTGCTGAATCCAACCACTAAAAAGTTTTACAAAAACACTCCGCTTTAAGGTATCATTTTTATCGGGAGGCCGAGGGGAACGTTGGGTGGCAGAAAATTTGTGCTTGTGTGGTATTCCCACACAGAAGAAAATGTGATTAAATTTGAGGTTTGCAGGAGATTCTAGGTAAGAAAATGTTGGGAGATCCATGCAACCCACACCTCCACTGGGTGGCTAGTTTTAAAAAATGTCTGGATTTGGCAGATTTCCCTAGATGGCTGCTGAGCCAAGGACCAAAAACGCAGGTGCACCCTTGGCAAAAACAGGTACTTTTTGTAATAGATAGTTTTGTTGTTCTCTGTGTTGTGTTTTTGACCCTTCCCTGTCGTGGGCAGCAGGCCTACCCACACAAGTGAGGTACCATTTTTATCAGGGGACGTGGGGGAATGCAGAGTGGAAGGACGTTTGTGGTCCCCTCAGATTCCAAAACTTTGCACCCCCAAAAAGTGAGGGAAATGTGTTTTTTAGCTAAATTGTGAGGTTTGCAAAGGATTCTGGGTAACAGAACCTGGTGAGAGACCCACAAGTCACCCCATCCTGGGTTCCCCTAGGTGTCTAGTAGGTTTCCTTACGTGCTGGCTGAGCTACAGCCCAAAATCTACAGTTAGGCACTTTCCGAAAAACCCATCAGTTTTCAATGTAAAAATGTGATGTGTCCATGTTGCGTTAAGGGGCGTATCCTGTCATGTGCACTAGGCCCACCCACAGAAGTGAGGTACTGTTTTTATCAGGGTATGTAAGGGAATGCAGAGTGGAAGGAAGTTTGTGGCTCCCCTCTGATTTCAGAACTTTCCATCACTGAAATGTGAGGAAATAGTTTTTTGTCAAATTTTGAGGTTTGCAAAGGATTCTGGGTAACAGAACCTGGTGAGAGCCCCACAAGTCACCCCATCCTGGGTTCCCCTAGGTGTCTAGTTTTTAAATTGTATAGGTTTGCTAGGTTTCCCTTGTTGCTGGCTGAGCTAGAAGCCAAAATCCACAGCTAGGCACTTTGCAAAAAACACATCTGTTTTCATTAGAAAAATGTGATGTGTGCACATTGTGTCTTGGGGCATTAACTGTTGCAGGCACTAGGCCTACCCACACAAGTGAGGTACTATTTTTATCGGGAGACTTAGGGGAATGCTGTGGGGAATGAAGTTTGAGGCTCCCCTCAGATTTCAGAACTTCCCATCACCGAAATGTCAGGAAAAAAGTGTTGTTTTGCCATATTTTGAGGTTTGCAAAGGATTCTGAGTAACAGAACTTGCTGAGAGCCCCACAAGTCACTCCATCATGGGTTTCCCTAGGTGTCTAGTTTTAAAAAATGCACAGGTTTGGTAGGTTTCCCAAAGTGCCAGTTGAGCTACAGCCCAAAAGCCACAGCTAGGCACTTTCCAATGAATGTGTCAGATTTCACTGTAAAAATGCTATCTGTCCATGTTGCATTTTGGTGCGTTTCCTGTCGCAGGCACTAGGCCTAACCACACAAGTGAGGTATCATTTTTATCGGGAGACTTGGGGGAACACAGTATAGAAGAACAAGTGTTATTTTTTCCTTCCAAATGTAAGACAGTGTGTAAGAAAGAAGTCTATTTGAGAGATGCCCTGTAATTCACATGGTAGTATGGGTATCCCTGAATTCAGAGATGTCCAAATAACCACTGCTTCTCAACACCTTATCTTGTGCCCATTTTGGAAATACAAAGGTTTCCTTGATGCCTATTTTTCACTCCTTATAGTTTACCAATTGATTTGCTGTATACCCGGTATACAATGAAAACCCATTGCAAGGTGCAGCTCATTCATTGTCTCTGGGTACCTAGGGTTTTTGATGAACCTACAAGCCCTATACATACCTGCAACCAGAAGAGTCCAGCTGATGTAACAGTATATTGCTTTCAAAAATCTGCCATAGCTGGAAAAAGTTACAGAAGAAAATGTTGACATAAATGGCTGCTTTTTTTTTTAACTCAATTTCATTTTTTTTATTTCAGCTGTTACTTTCTGTAGGAAAACCTTGAAGGATCTTCACAAATGACCTCATGCAGAGTTCAGAAATTTGTCTACTTTTCAGAAATGTTTAGCTGTCCGGGATTCACCATTGGTTTCACACCCATTTCTGTCGCTAACTGGAAGGAGGCTGAAAGCATAAAAAAATAGTAAAAATGGGTATGTCCCAGTAAAATGCCAAAATTGTGTTGAAAAATGTGGTTTTCTGATTCAAGTCTGCCTGTTCCTGAAAGCTGGGAAGATGGTGATTTTAGCATGCAAACCCTTTCCATTTGCAGGGGAAAAAATGCATGCTTTCTTCTACAGCACCTTTCCCCCCCAAAAAAACTAATTTTAGCTGCATTTTGGCTTATTTCTTCATCTCCTCCACGGGAAGCGCGAACTACCCCAAATAGCTAAAAAAAAGGCTTGGCACAGGAGGGAAAAAGGCCTGGCAGCGAAGGGGTAAAAAGAGACTGAAACATAATTTCTTTTCAAAAATGTCTCTAACTATTTTGACATTTTTCTCCCACAAAGTTTTTTAATAGTAGCTATGTAAAAAGAGTCACAGACATTCTTTTTATCTAAACCTTATTAAACATTTTTATAGGAATCAATATTAATAAACGTAGTATTGTGTGAATGATTTAAAAATACATTTAATTAAAAATATTGGTGATTTTTGGAGAAAGCTGATAGACCTGCTTTATACATGAGGATATGCTCACTCCTTGATAAAGCAGATAGGCTCACTTTTTATGTATTGGTTTTGCAAAAGGCTGTGTGAGGTATAAGGTTGGCTACTCTCAGGCCAAGACCTGCGGCCAGCCCCACACCCCACTCAGCCGAAGGCCATGCACAGTGGGAAAGTGGCTTTACTTATGGTAATAAAAACCTTACAATTTACTGAAAAAAACAAAGGTTAAAATGGTTATATTTAAGTGAAAATTTCAGCGACAATGCAATATTTTAAACTCAAAGAAAATACAGAAAACCAGCCTTTGCCATGCACAGCTAATTACCCCACATATTACATCACTCATGACACCTTCTACGACATCATTGATAATATCACTGCAACATCTGAAATGACATCATTGATGACAAGACTGTACATGGCAGGGGCATGAGTTACAGTTCAGTGCTTTTTTTCTTTAAATTGTTACGTTGTTACTGTCATACCTATAACATCACTTTAACCTTTGTTTTTGTCAGTGATTTAAATGTAAATTTTGTCAAATAAAATGTATGTCATCTGTATAGACTTGTACAATTAATACATTATGCATTTCCTGACATGTTTTCCATATTTCAAGAATGTTTTCCATAGTTCAACAATCAGTGTAATGTCTTCCATATTTTAACAATCAGTCTTTTCATCTGGTGAAAACAACGATGAAAATGACCCTTAAGTCTTGCACCCCACCACAGAACCTGTCTGTTTAAATAAACGTCTCATGTGTGCACCTCCACCAAAGGTTCAGAATTGTACTTAACTGGCAATACAGGGTTTGAAATTGCAATTTCTAAGATATCAAATTGAATTGACTGTCTATGGCACCTCTATGGGAGCAATCTGAACAAGGCAATACAAACTTTTACCCTACTTAAAGACAGCTTACAATGAACAATGTGCAAAATATTCTTATTTTTCTCTGTTTAAAGTACTATTACTTTTTCTCAGTGCTTCGTGATAATTCTGCAAGGGTCCTTTTAGTGAATAAAACCATTATATATAACAGATCAAGCACTAAGCGCTAGTTTTCTGGATTACCAATCATCACTTGTTAAAAAGATTTACTCTATCTCATATTTTTTTTAAACCATGAAGAAACTATGGTGTTCATAGATTGCATGAGTGAAAAGTATTTACAAACCGCTTCTGAAGCATGTCTCAGGGGGAAAAAATGCAACGCACATACCAGTGCGCATATGCTCATGAAAGGCTCACATAAGTGTTGCAAATACCGGGAAGCTTAAAAAAATATACGTGGCCTCTGCGGGCCTTTATTTTGCTTTATTGAGGCCCACCAGGCCATAAATGACCCACTCTTTCCTACCTCCCAATTTGCTGGCCAGGTCGGCAAATCATATTTCATTTATTATTTATTTTGTAGTGTTATATAGCGCGACCAATACCCAGCGGGGCTTCACAGAGCTTAACATTAGTACCTGGAACTGAATAAAGGCACAGAGAAAATTATACAAAAAAAAACAGTGGCACTGCGTTTAAATGGGTTACAATGCTAACAAGCAGATTTATCTGTGCTTACAAAGATTAAAACAGAACAGCACATTAATAAAGCATGTATACGTTGTCAATGTACATATAGATCAGAAACATTTACAAGCTCTATTGCGTAGTCACGGCCACTATCAAGACAACTAATACCTTTGTTACCCCGATGAATGGTACTCTAAGTATTGACTTGGAAGAAAGAATGAGTGTACCCTCCGAGGTTCCAGTCTTTGAGCATGTGGTTAAACACATATCCATTAAGCCTGTTACACTAGTCTTTATTGCATACCGAAACTTACTAAGTAACAAAAGGCCTGCCGGGAGTTTTTTCAGGGTCATGATAACAGAAACATGCACCTCGGACACTTCAATAGACGAAGAACGTCTATACCTACTGGAGAATTGTAAAGATATATCTGTGCCGCAGTCCTCTTGGGCACAGATTAGATCTTGTGGGATTCTCAGTGTTGTTCCCTGCGCCTCAAATATCCCCTTACGGCGCGCATGCTGTACATTCTACAAATGAAGGAGATGGAAACAGATGGCCATGTGTGAGGAGGCAAGTATTGTTGAGCAGAGTTCGTGCAATACGCAGGGGTGGCTTCTCCATTAGGGCAGAGGATCATCACCCCTCCCCTCAAAGCCCCCCCCCACCCCCGCCAGCAGCAGAAGCTGCAAACATTTCACCACAAAGGGTTAATAAACTAGGTTTATTATCCCTTCGTGGGGAAAGGGGCAGGGCCATGGAGGTGACGGGCAGTGAGGGGAGTGCACTTTGCACTCCTCTTAGAGCACATGTGTGTTTGGCCGGCCGTCTCGGACCGGTCAAACACACATGCGCAGTAGGCTCCCTCCAGCCCGGCACTGTGCTGCCAAGCTGGAGGGAGCAGGCACATGCTCCCAGTCTGCCTGGGAGCACCCAGCCAGGGGTCTCCCAGCCAATCCTGACACTGCTATGACAACTGAATCAACAAGCATTTGCAATGCAATAGGTCTTGCATATTTCAAACAAGTTACTTGTCATCTTTTGACAGCACCCACGAGCAAAACAAACAAAAAAAATGAGTGGAAACTAAGAAAAGACGACTGAACAAAATAAAATAAAGTTAGCTTTAAAAAATAAAACATTGCAATTTTGTTTGTCTTGCTGGACACGTTTTTGCAAGTCACAAGCCTTCAGTTTGAGGGGGCACTGGAAGTTAGAACAAAATAGTACCTCGATCACGTCGGGAGCAGCGGTCGGGCACACATTAACTTGAAATCAATTAGTGCTTGATTCCTGCTCCACACAGAAGAACGGAAATAATGGCAGACATGCCTTGACGAATTACGAGACTGTAAAGAAGAGTGCCATGTAAACCAACGTATGGTGAGCGACGGGTGGGCTCCAAACCCATTATGGAACACAACAGCGTCTCGCATACGTGTCAAATGCGCAAGCGCATGCACTCGCAGGCTTGACCCTAAAAAGCTATTTTTTTCTATCATGGCTTCAGGTCACCTCTTCACTTGACCCATCTGCTTATCTTCTCTCACCCTCCCTGTAGTTACCTCTCCATGTATATTCCCTATTCCTCTGCTTTATCTACGTCTGCCAAACCTCTCTCTACTTGCACAGCTCTACCACATCTCTCTCTACCTCCCACTCACTGCCTAAGTTCTCTTTTTCCACCCCTCTGTGTCTACCTCTACACCTCTCACTATCTAACACGGCTATAGCTCCCTTGTACCTCTCTTTATCTTGCCTATCAAGTTGTCCTGCTGCTTCTCTATACATCACCTTTTCTAGCTCTAGCTCGGCTGTCTTTCTGTCTCACCACTCCCGCGACCTCACCTACCTCTGCCTCACTTCTTTCTCTGCCTCACACCTCTCTCAGTACCTCACCTCTCTCTATGCCATGTATCTCTCTCTAATACTACCTAACATTTCAATTCACCTTACTGTTTTTTCACTTTCTCGCTTCTCTACATCTGATTTCTCTCTTTCTACCCCTTTTACCTCTACCTCACCTCCAATACCATCTCACTCTTATCTTTCTATCTCTCTTTCTTGACCTTTTTTCTCTATCATTATCTTCTCTCACACCTCTTTGCGCCTCCTCTATTTGAACTCACCCCTTCCACCTCTGCACCCCATCTGTCTGTACCTGTACACCTCACAATTCCATCTCCCTCACCCTCTCTCTACATCTGTCAGCATCACATACTTCTCTACTGATCCTGTATTTTTCTTCACCTCTTTTCTCTCTGCACCTCCCCATTATCTATACCTTTCTCTCTGCGTCGATGCTCTTTTCCTGACTTATCTTACTATAGGTCAGTTTGGCCAGTCTCAACCTTGCATCTTTCTGCTCCTTTTAACTACCTCATCTCTCCAACAGTCTCTTTGACTCACCTCTCATTGTATGTTGGCTCTCTCTCTCTCTTTACCTGAACACTCCAATGTATACCACCGCACTCTCTCCGACTCTGCACTACTTTCTTTCCTCTAACTCTCTTACTCATTTTAAAACCTTACCTAGCTCACAGCCTACCTCTTCCTCCTTCTACCTTGATGTATCTGTTTTTTTGGATACCTTCTC